>NW_024582735.1:433683-462335 GCF_018398535.1 Haplochromis burtoni
GGAGACAAAAGATGGTAGCCAGGGTTTGAAACCATTAAATACAAAGGAAGATAATTGGACCACACCACCACTTCCTGCTGAAGGGGGGAATGTGTGTTTTCTTTACTTTAAAAACAAAGTATTTGTATTTAATTAAATATTTGAGTTTAGGGTTTAATGGGGTTTTGATTTTCTTCTTTAGGGTTTAGTTTATTAACAAACTAGATTGTACTGCATCGTTTGTGATTTATGATTTTGTTTTGTTTGTTACCCCTCATGTGTCACAATGGTCTGATCAGCCATTATACATATCGTTAGCTTCATAGCATAAGTGCCTAAGTCATTTTTTGGTCAAATTGAGATTTTTGCCTAACTTTACTCCCCTACCACTGCTGCATCATCCTGTCCGTCTGAAACACAAAACACAAAAAAATGACTTAGGCACTTATGCTATGAAGCTAACGATATGTCATTTCATGTTTAGGTCAGTTATGTTTGTTGGTAACAGTCATTTGGGTTGTTAAGTTTGCAGGCTTTGCCTGAGTTCAGTTTTGTTACTTTGACCTTTTTTATGAGCTCAACATTTATTACTCTTGTAAACAGACCTGACATGGGCTGCCCACATTCAGGTCCAGACCAAAAAGGCTAGGCAGCGCCTGTATCACCTACGACAACTGAGGAAGTTCAGGGTCTCTCCAAAGATCCTCAGGATTTTCTATACAGGCGCTGTGGAGAGCATCCTCACACAGAACATGACATCGTGGTTTGGGAACAGCTGTGTGAAGGACCAAAAAGCTCTCCAGAGAGTGATCCGTACAGCAGAACGCTGCTGCAGGATTGCTCTAGAATAGGTCTTTATTGTCACTGTTACAAGAACAATGAAAGGCAGTTTGGCATTGTTCCATGTGTGTGAAGTACACAATAGCGTAAGTATTTACACAGTAACACAGACAAATTTACATTCACACAAGAAAGATATGTACAAGTTATACATACATCTGCATTGAGTGTGTGTGTGTGTGTGGGGGGGGGGGGGGGGTGGATGCTGCTGTTGCAGCATCGAGTGGGGTGGAGGTGCTGTTGCTACTATAATAATTACAGTTTAAAAATGTAGGAATGTTGGTTGCAATATAGTAAAAATAAAAATAGGGTCTATAAATAAGGTGTAATGTCCATGAGTGTTGGCAGTGCAGTTATCCTCCAATCAGGGTGGAGGTAGGGCATGTTTGATAGCCTGTGGGTAAAAACTTCTATTGAGTCTGTTTGTCTTTGAGATGATGGACCTGTAGCATTTACCAGAGGGAAGGGGGGAAAGTGAGTGTCCAGGGTGCGAGGGGTCCTTGATGATGATGCTGGCTTTCTGCTGAAGTCTGCCAGTATAAATGTCTCTGAGGGGGTTAGTGAGGTGCCAGTTGCCCGCTCTGCTGCCCTCACCACCCGCTGCAGTTTCCTCTTGTCCTCCGCGGTGCAGCAGTTGAATCAGAGTGTGCAGCAGTATGTCAGGCTCTCGATGGTGGAGCGGTAGAAGTTTACTAGCAGTCTCTGGGGTAATTGGGCCGGACGCAGCTTCCTGAGAAAGTACAGCCTTTGTTGTGCTTTCCCTACCTGGTGGGAAATGTTTGTGGACGAGGTAAGGTTGCCGAGATGTGGACTCTGAGGAACTTAAAGATTTCTAACCTTTCTACCTCCTCCCCATCAATGTAGAGGGTAGAATATCTCAGAGTAGGTTAATTAGGTAAGTATAATTTCAGGTTTTGATTATTTTTTATTTGATTCTGCTTTTGCTCTGCTCCTGCTAAACTCCTTTAATAAAATACTCCGCAATTAAAGTGTAAATTGTTGACATTTCCTTTGTGAAGCAGTAAAGATAAAAACTTGAGAATTAATCTACATTAATATGAACAGCTCTCACTCCAGCAGTTTAAAAGTAAAAGACCCTTGGGGCTTGGTCCAAGCCATTAAATTCAACCCAGTCAGTTACCAGGTACACAGATCTAGAGGTCAGCTGTCCTTAACGGGTGTGGCTGGTAGGACCAGGCCTGCAAAGCTACTCAAGCTCCCAGTTTTTAATCAAAAGAGGGAGGGTAGACACCCAAAGGGCTTCGATCGCCTCCCCCATTGTTTGTGAATGTTAAACAGAAAGCTTTTAAGCAAAAAAGTGCTTGTACTTAATACAAAAGTGCTTGTATTAAATGGTGTGAGTGGGTGAATGAGGCATGCTGTATAAAGCACTTTGAATGAACTGGGATATTACTTGACTGTACTGATGCAGCTGCAATCACAGCATTGTCCTCTGTTCAGAAATGCTCTTTCCTGTTTTACATAAATGGCGTTCTCTCTTCTTGTTCGTCTGTTTTGTGACATTTGTTTAGGCTCATGTTGTTTGCTTTCCCGAATGATAGATCATGCATTTCTCCTGGCACGTAAAAGCATATGTTACTCTGTGCGGGGGGTTGGGCACATTTTAACGCTGGTTTAAGGTACACATCAACTTTTAATTGTCCCCTATTACTAATGAAAATCTCACTATCAAAGTCTAGCATGTCCCTGTTGGTAAACTTGGTTTGTTTTTTAACCAGGTTAATGTGATCAGTGAATTGTGGCACCTCTTGAGATTTAATTTTGACCAAAAGTCTTTGCCATTGTTAAAAATCTGAATTCCTGTGGATTTTTACTATTGTTCTACTTCACTTATGCCATCTGCATTTTCTTTTCAATATATCCACATACCTGAACTGATGACTTGGTGGTGTTTCTGGCTAGGATAAGAGAGCGCTCTTTTTCACTTCCTCTATATACAAATTGGTGTCAGTAGGTAAAACTGGGGAACCCATGGCACATCCATGTTTCTGCCCGTTAGTACTGGCCCTTGTATGTATATGAAATGAAGACAGTTCCAAGAGCAGACTCACTTGAATCGGTGCTGATCCTGTTGCTGACGTTGGGACTAGCCTGTAATTTCTTACAAACCTTTGGGGCTTTCAAACCCCAAAACATGCCAAAAACTGGTCCACGCTAAGGATAAAGTCTTCGGTACAAATAGTGTATGCTACTAAGTGTCAGGGGGATTTATCGTCTTTCTGGGATGTTACCTGAGTCTTTGCTATTGCTGGTATCAGAGGCTGTAAATTCAAAACTATTCTACATATCTGTGGGCAGTAAAGGATAAAACAGAAATGTGTGTGGAAATTATACAATATACAGTAATGGGGGGTTATAAGCCTTAAAGATGAAAATAAATTCTAACATAAGCAAATATGTATCCACTAGTTAAATTTGAAGTCTAGTATTTCTTTTTATTTCCTCCACTAACTCTAAGAAAATTTACTTTTTAAGGAGTATTTAGTAAGTGAACTAAACAACTAAAGTTTTACCATATTGGTAAATAATCAGCTAAATTCCACCAACATCAAACTCTGATACAAAGTCAATTACAGTTACTTCAATGAGTAAAGCCCCAGAACACCTGCAGCAATAATCATTTCACTCACTGTCAAAGCCTCATCTCACAGTCTCATGATAACACTAGCACTGCCAGGTTTCTACCTTTCAATCTTTAAAAGCCGGAGAGCAGCCAAATGGCTGGTAGGCTTTTAGCTAAGCTTTAGCTTCAGCCAAGTGGAAGCTAAATTGGCTAGTCATTCATATGTATATTAGGTTGTTACCTGGGAATTCTGGAGGGAGGGGAGTGGGGGTGTGTGATTGAGGGCGTGGGGGAGCTGCTAAAAGCTGTGAACTTCCTTTTGTGTTTCATCTTGATGCATTCTCAATCATCCAGGGAAATAAATCTCCAAAAGTCACCAACTTGGAGTGTTTCAGTTTGCCATCTTAGGGAGAAATCAACACACATGGGTGTAGGTCCTTTGTTGCTGAGATTTATTGATAAAAACAGTACAAAAAACCAACCATTTGTACACATATTTACAAATAATAATAAAAAGTGAGTGAATACATTTCAACATTTTCAGCAATCACTCACAATCCTGGCACTGCCATGGTATCTGTAGTCTGCATTTACCACATGTGTATCTGTAGCAGTGAACACATCTCACAGTGGCATGATTGTTCTTGCATGTTATAAAACACGGCAACTGGCCAGCGCCGTGTTCCTCTGCGGACAGTGTACTCCCGAACCATCTGGTCCATCACATCCACGCCACACTTTGTTTTGTTGTAAAGGGTGACAGTGTTTGGCTTCCTTTTGGTAGTGTTATCAGTCTGAACCACGCTGTGCATGCTGCTAAGAATATAGACTGTCTTCTTCCGTTTGGCCGCATACGCCGTCAGCGTGGCAGCAGAGGTTGAAAACACCTAAGAAATAAGATAAATTGTTATTTCCATAGTTGGTGACAAATGATCCCCACACACTGGAAATTGCAGCGAACTTATCAGTTGTGATTATGCTTTTATTATACCAGTGGTCTGATTGATGCCACAATGGACCATTGATCAGTCGTCCATTGTGGCATCAATCAGACCACTGGTATAATAAAAGCATATTTATCAAAGACCAGTGCTCTGATTGATGCCACAAATAACACTGCAACCCGTCACACCCCGCTTAGCGACACTGCAAGCGATTATGCTCTTGATCAATTGTGATCAAGGGTATATATATATGGTACAATCTCACTGCACTTAGCATAATCCTTCATTGCCCTGAAGAATTCTGTGGTGTACGGACCTCCTCTCCAAGGAAAGAAAATGCAGAGAAGACTCACCACTCAGCAGGCCTTGGAAATGATCCTGACGGAAGTCGACCCTTGTGACTCGGATGGAGAAGACCTAGAAGTTCAGCCGGATTCGGACTCAGAGCTGTCTGATCAGTCTTCCGGTTAGTTTCATTTCATGTTATTTCCTTTTTCATTTCAAACAAGTAAGTGGATGTAGTTAGTAAGTAAGATATTTCAGACATTATTCTGATACAGAGGAGGAGATACTGGAATTATAATTAGTATCTATGCATGCATTTGTGATTTTGTTTGACCTTCCCATTTTGCTCACAATTTGAATTTGTTCACACTGCAGATGAGGAGACTGCTTCTCCACCGAAAAAGAGAGCTTGTTTGGGGACTGAGACAGCGAAAGATGGCACAGTGTGGCGTGAAGAACATGTGGGGACCTGTCTCCCTTTCACCCCAATAGAAGCGTACGCTGCAGATGGAGAGCCAACGGCTAAGGCCAGGAGAAGTATCTCGAGTCGCCTTCAGAGCTTCCTGTGTTTCATCACTCTTGACATGCTTCGTAGCATTCAAGAATGGACTATTCAACATGCACAGCAAACGGAGCATGTTCATTGGTTCATGGACCTCCCTGAACTAATGGCATTTATTGCAATTGTCATCTTGCGGGGGGTTTACAGGGTTCCATCTGTAAATGACTGCTGGTCAGCAAACCTGGGAAACCCACAGATAATTGGAACTATGGCACGAAACCGCTTCCAAGACATCATGCAACACCTACGCTTTGATGACAAGTCCACCCGCAGTGATCGAGCAAAGACTGATAAGTTCGCTGCAATTTCCAGTGTGTGGGGATCATTTGTCACCAACTGCATCACGTGCTACAACCCTGGTCTACATATCACCGTTGATGAACAGCTTTTCCCATCAAAGACTCGGTGCTGTTTCCTGCAGTATATTGCAAGTAAACCTGACAAGTTTGGGATCAAGTTTTGGGTGGCTTGCGACCTAAAATCCAAGTACATTTGCAATGTCTTCCCATATCTTGGCAAGGACCCCAATCGTCCCACTGGGGAGAGACTTTCTGAAAATGTAGTAATGAGGCTGATGGAACCATTCCTAGACAAGGGCAGAAATGTTACCACGGACAATTTTTTCACATCGCTTTCACTTGCGCAAAAACTTCTTAGACGGAAAACCACCATCCTCGGCACAGTCAACAAGATTCGCAGGGAAATTCCTCAATCCACTAGACAGACAGATCGCAATGAATTCACCACTCAGGTATGTTGCAGGTCTTTTGTGGTTCTATGTTTATGTGTTTCATTGTGTGTAAAAGGGCTATGGAAATAACAATTTATCTTATTTCTTAGGTGTTTTCAACCTCTGCTGCCACGCTGACGGCGTATGCGGCCAAACGGAAGAAGACAGTCTATATTCTTAGCAGCATGCACAGCGTGGTTCAGACTGATAACACTACCAAAAGGAAGCCAAACACTGTCACCCTTTACAACAAAACAAAGTGTGGCGTGGATGTGATGGACCAGATGGTTCGGGAGTACACTGTCCGCAGAGGAACACGGCGCTGGCCAGTTGCCGTGTTTTATAACATGCAAGAACAATCATGCTACTGTGGATGTGTTCACTGCTACAGATACACATGTGGTAAATGCAGACTACAGATACCATGGCAGTGCCAGGATTGTGAGTGATTGCTGAAAATGTTGAAATGTATCACTCACTTTTTATTATTATTTGTAAATATGTGTACAAATGGTTGGTTTTTTGTACTGTTTTTATCAATAAATCTCAGCAACAAAGGACATACACCCATGTGTGTTGATTTCTCCCTAAGATGGCAAACTGAAACACTCCAAGTTGGTGACTTTTGGAGATTTATTTCCCTGGATGATTGAGAATGCATCAAGATGAAACACAAAAGGAAGTCACAGCTTTTAGCAGCTCCCCCACGCCCTCAATCACACACCCCCACTCCCCTCCCTCCAGAATTCCCAGGTAACAACCTAATATACATATGAATGACTAGCCAATTTAGCTTCCACTTGGCTGAAGCTAAAGCTTAGCTAAAAGCCTACCAGCCATTTGGCTGCTCTCCGGCTTTTAAAGGTAGAAAAGCAAAATGACTACTCCGCGGGGGATTAATTAAGCTGCAGGCAGCTGCTGCAGTACTCTCCTGAGCGATAGGTGTCGCCACTCAGACAGTATCTCCACATAAGCGTCTCAGCTTCTTGCATAATACAGTGCTGCTCGTTGACTTTGTTAGTTGTTCCCGTACACGACTCAGGGGGACGATGCCTTTCAGTCTGTGGCACCGTGTCTGTGGAACCGTCACCACCACAACAACATTTAGTTGACTCTGTGGATTCTTTTAAAAAGCAGCTAAAACAAAAGGCTTGCTGTTGAGAATGTTATATTGAATTAATATTTACTTAAAACTACATGCTTATTTTACTGTCTTTATTTAGTTAATTCATCATTTTTGTAGCCTTTTGTGTACAGTGCTTTATGACCACTTGTCTGTGAAAAGTGCTTAATAAATAAACTTTACTAAACCTTTTCTACACAAGCAAAAAAGACAAAACCAGAAAGCAAGACTTTGTTTTGTTGCAAAATGTTTTCCACAAACTCAAGTTTTCCAGCTATTCCAACACCTAAGCTTCTGCACTGAGTCTGTGTTGTATCATTGAAATGGTAACAAAAACCAACAGGATTGTACTCTTGTGTTTTCATGCCAGCTGCGGTGGCCACAGCACAACGCACCATGTTACAAAAATTGAGAGGTGCATGATGACCGACGTGCCTCAACGGCTGTGTTGCACATGATGTCTAAATCAGCACAAAACATCCAGTAGACAGACATAATGCCTCCATAAGGCCTGCCTGACACCCATCAATAAAAGCTGCCATCATTTCCAATATTAAGCCTCAATATCATTTGAATGTATAACATAAAAAAGAGGGGGAACTATTTACCTATCTACCTAGATAATTTTCTAAACATATTTTTTATTGTTATGTATTTCACATTTTGACTGGGTAAAGATTTAGGCCCCAGCCTCAAGGGGCCACTGAAGGAACCAGTTCTTCATATTGGATACGTATTTCCTCCCCAGCATTGCTCTTTGGGTTTGACAAGTATACAACAAGCTGAAACTCAATATGAACGTTCATAGCTGAAGACTCAACTGATATTGATCCTAAAGTCGTTTCCTATCGCACACACTTTTCACATTTCACTGTTCCTGCATGTCCACGATGACTCCTGGGGCTAAAATTTGTGAAATTTCCAAAACAAGTTCAGCAAACTACAAATGTACATTTTTTAAATCCAATTTTTTAACAAAAAGCATATAAAGTGTAAAATACAGTGCTACACAGTACCAGCTGTACTGTGTAGTACTGTGGCATCACAGCAAGAAGGTTGTCAGTGTTTTGCGTTCAATGTTTTATTTGTTCCTGAGTAAATCAGTTTGGCTGAGATTAAAGTTACAGTTTTCACACAGCTGAATGAATGTCAGACTGAAAATGATTAAACAGAAGTGTGAGATGGTCGAGAATTTACTCAAAAAAAAAGAAACTTTTTGCATGCAGGATATTTTATTGACACAGTTTAGCAGGAGCAAATCAAAAGCATAATCAAATATTCAAGCAATCAAATAATTTGAATTATACTAATCCAACCAACCTACTCGGAGCTAATGCTGACTTTGTTTTGATCTTTAAGAGGAGAGCGGAAAGCAGAAATGGGCACGCTATGGCTACGATGCGCCTATCTCTGTGTGGATATAATCCAACAGGAGAGGAGCCCAGTTCTTGTTTCCAATCAGAAACAATGGAGAGAGAGAGGGGAAAAAGTCAAAAATCATAAATTAAATTAGTGGGCATTGGTTGCTCCTGTAGTGTTACTACTACAGAATAATTCCTAATTTTCCACATTCCTACAGTCACACACAGACACTAATCTGTGAAGCTGGATCATGTTCACACACACAAAATCCAGAGAATAATTTTCATTACTCAAACTGCACTCATTCAACATATGAATCATAATTATATTCTTTATCTTTCATTAAGAATAAAGATGATTTACTATTAGCAGAAGCACATATTATGGCACGCTACATCATTTTAATCATTAAAGGCTGGGTGTTTACCCTCTCTCAGGTGATGGGAGGTAAGCCGGGGGGACTTCAGTCTGTCTCTTTCCCACCAATTGACTGTGGGTTCTCTTCAGGTACTCTGGCTTTCTCCCAGTGATATGCAGTTAGTAAGGTTAAATTAACTAAATTGGCCATAGGTGTGAATGGGAGTGTAAATGGTTGACCATCTCTGTATGTTAGCCCTATGACAGAATGGCCACCTCTCCAGTGTATAGCCTGCCTCTCACCCAATGGCAGCTAGGATGGGCTCCAGCACCCTATGACCTGGAGCGCAGGATGTATGCATTTAAACATGCTTTTGTTGCCAAGCCAGAGCAGAAGTTGGCTGCAATCAAAGTAATGGAGATCGTACCACCAGGATGATACATATTGGCTGCTGAAGGGAATTCAGTCATTCAGCATTAGGCCTACTCTCTTTTTATGTGCAGTACTGTGCAAAAGTTTTTAGCCACCTCATTTTTCATACTTTGCATCTAAGAATCCAGACGTTCATTCTTTAAAAAACAACAACTAACAATTATCTTCAGTTCTCCAGTCTTTCTGAAGCTCTTCAAAGTTTTTCTTTGGACATTAGCCACTTTTATTTGTTAAGCTGCCGTGGTGGGGTGTGATTTGTGGCTCAGTTGCAGGGGAGGGATGGACCAGTGGGTTTGGGGTGTGGTGTCAGGGGAGGCTGGCCCACACAGCTGCTGTCCATCACATGGTCATGCTTCCCTATTTCAGTAGGATGCCAGGACCTGACAGGGGAGTGTGTTGCATTAACAAGGTGGCTGGAAAGCTGCACAAACATTTAAATAGTTATAAATAAAGGAATTCACCTGTCTGTAACACTGTGTGCTCGGGTGCTTTCCAACACAGCTACTAAACACTGACCAGTGAAGCAATAAAAAAGTACCTAAGTCAAGGGATGAGCTACCATTGAGTCTACTAACAACAGAACACTTAGTAAAAAAGAAAAAAAAAAAGATATTTATATATATATTTATATTTATACATATATTGGTAAATGGTAAAATGGCCTGTATTTGTATAGTGCTTCACTAGTCCCCTAAGGACCCCAAAGCGCTTTACACATCCAGTCATCCACCCATCCACACACACATTCACACACTGGTGATGGCAAGCTACATATTGATTATAATTCTCCTCATTTTGAACCATGATGAGTGCTAAGGTGATGATGGAGGGTGACCGCAGCAAAGGCTTTGGCTTTGTGTGCTTCTCTTCTTCAGATGAGGACACTAAAGCTGTAACAGAGATGAATGGACGTATTATGGCTACAAAGCCACTGTATGTGGCCCTTGCTCAGCGGAAAGAGGAGCATCAGGCTCATCTAACCAACTAGTACATGCAAAAGATGGCCACTGTCCGAGCTGTGCCCAATCCTGTCCTTCACCCATACCAGCCTGTTCCACCCTCATGGCAGCTATCCCACAGGCTCAGAACTGTGCTGTGTTCTCTGCCAAACAGCTGGACCAGCTGGAAGTTCTGGAAGTGCGCCCTCAGCACTTCCAGAACATGCCGAATGCTATGCGTCAGTCAGCACCCAGGCCTCAGGCCTTAAACACCATCTATACAACCACCACCAACAACAACACCCAGGTCCCACACTGATGGCTGCTCAGCATATACCCACACAGGCACTCAACCAGCGCCCTGCAAATGCTTCAGCCGCCGCAGCCCCAGTGCGTGCCAGTACAAATATGCTGCCGGTCTCTGGTCCTAGCAGCTGTCAGGAAGCCATTGTTTAGGAATGGAAACAAGGGGAAAAGGCTGAGGTACGCTGAATTAAACAAGAACAGGACTGAAAATCAGTGGCAATAGTTCTCATGGAGTGATGAAAATTTCTAATTTTGACTTAAACTGTTATCATTTGTGACACCAAAGACCCACAAGTACACATTGTTGCAGTGTTAGTGATGCTTTTGCAGCTGTCTAGCCTCTAGACAGCCTGGCCTCTTCTGAAGACTGATTAGCCAATCAAATTCATCCAAGAAGGCAATTTTTCGTGAAAAAATGAGCAGTACTCAACTGGCCCAGGAGCTCATCGACCCAGGGCGTGGGATAACTGAGACACTTTATTCATGGTAGTCAACACAGAACCGTAGAGACCCATCTTGGGGCTACACCATACTCTCTGTGACTCTTCTATTTTTCTCATTTTCAGTCTTTCAGCCATTGGGGGCAGGGATAGCTCAGTAGGTAGAGTGGTGGCACCATTGTAAGGTCAGGGGTTCAAATCCACTGAATGGCTACCCTGAGGTACCCCTGAGCAAGGTACCGTCCCTACACACTGCTCCCCAGGCGCCCAGTGGCTGCCCACTGCTTCACTGAGTGAATGGGTTAAATGCAGAAAGGAATTTCCCCACAGGGATCAATAAAGTATACATTATTATTATTTCTTTCTGAACTATTTTCGTCTCATGCTCAGGTAACCTGTAGGGCCGTGAACTCATCGTCATGCCAGGTCCCATGTTAAAATGGTGCTCTTTCAGTGACATACGACTGGGCAACATACAACATTGTGGGGCTCCTCCTCTGTCCGACACTCGGAGTGGAGGATGCCATCCTGTACCTCCTACACAGAGCCCACTCACACCTGGATGGGGGAAAAGGCACGGTCAGGATCCTGTTTCTTGACTTTTCCAGTGCCTTTAATACCATCCGGCCCTGTATGCTTCAGGAGAAACTGAACAGGATGGAGGTGGACCCCTGCCTGGTGGCTTGGATCTCCGACTACCTCACCGACAGACCACAGTACGTCAGGCTGAAGGACATCACGTCTGACACTGTGGTCAGCAGCACAGGAGCACCACAGGGAACTGTGCTGTCCCCTCTTCTCTTCACCCTGTACACCTCTGACTTCTGCTACAACTCTGAATTATGCCACATTCAGAAGTTTGCAGAGACACAGCCATCATGGGGTGTATCTGGGATGATCAGGAAGAGGAGTACAGAAGTCTGGTGAGGAACTTTGTCGCATGGAGTCACACAAACCACCTGCAACTCAACACCTCAAAGACTAAGGAACTGGTTGTGGACTTCGGGAGGTCTAGAGAGGTCCACTGCCGGTTCAGATAGAGGGGGAGGAGGTGGAGGTGGTCAACAAGTACAAGTACCTCGGGCTGTGGGTGGACAATAAACTGGACTGGTCATGCAACACAGAGCACCTGTATAAAAAAGCCCAAAGCCGACTGTACTTCCTCAGGAGGCTGAGGTCTTTTAACATCTGCAGGAAGCTCCTGAGGATGTTTTACCAGTCGGTGGTTGCTGGAGTACTTTTCTATGCTGTGGTGTGCTGGGGGAGCAGCACAGCAAAGAAGGACTCATCCAGGCTGGAGAAACTGATCGAGGGCTAGCTCTGTGGTCGGCATGAAGCTGGACACTCTGGTGACAGTGGCAGAGAAAAGGACACTAAAGAAACTGATGGACATTATGGACAATGCCAGGCATCCTCTGCACACGGCCATTAACAACCAGAAGAGTCTGTTCAGTGACAGGTTGCTTCTCCCCAAGACAAGAACTAACAGACTTAAAAACTCCTTTGTCCCACACGCCATCAGACTGTTTAACTCCTCTCTGGAGGGGAGAGGGAGGGGAAACAGGAGGACAAAGGAGGGGGGAACAACTAAGCTGTAGTGCCTCTTCACCTCACTGTGCAATACCTTTTGTGCAATACTTTTGTAAATAGTCAACAGTGCAATAGACCTCAATACTTGAAATGTGCAATTCACTTGTATTTTTATTTTTTATTCCTATTTATTCTATTTATCCCCTTCGTATATTTTATTTATATTGTCTCTGTATTTATATAAATGTGTGTGTGTGTATATATATATATAATATTCTGTAACTCTGTAACTTCTGTCGGTGCTGTGCTTTTTTGGAAATCGAATTTCCCAGAGGAACCCACCCGAGGGATTAATAAAGTTCTATCTAATCTAATCTAATCTAATCTAATCTAATCTAATCTACCATCTCAGAGTCAGTGTCACCCATTCATTGTGTCACTACGAAGGGTCCTTGCCACTTGGAAAGTACCTTTGAGCTCAAAGAAGGAAGCAGTATTGCCTGATCCTAGACCCTCTGTTGTCCATGTGTTGCAAATTCTCTTGTGATAACAATGTGTGTAGTTTTGCTCTCCCGTCCAGGACCTATTGAATTTTGCTCTTAGCTGGGCTTGGGCCTTCCTCCCAGCTTTTAATAATTAGGGTCAACACACCCTGTGTCTTCCTGCCAAACAGTAGATCAAGGGGGAACCTACCCAAATGCAAACAACCGAGGGTCTAACCAGCAATCCCAGTTCTGCTCATCCTCGTAAATGAACTTCTGAATCATGGACTTTGAAATCTTATTCAGCTGCTCGACCAGCCTGTCAATCTGAGGGTGATAGATGCTGATGCAAACATCTTTAATGCCCAGTAATTCATACAGTTCTTTTAGTGTGGGAGACATGAATGCCCTGGTCAGACAGTATCTTTTTTGGGATGCCGACTTGGGTAATTACATGAAAGAGCACCTTCGCCACACTCTTTGCAGGAATGGAGTGCAGGGGCACTGCTTCAGGAGATCCCATTACATAGTTCACTAGAACTGATGTAAAGCAATATCCCCAATTTAAATAAAAAAGACTAAATGTGTGTGACGTGGTGTGGTCTGTGGCTCAGCTGCAGGAGAAGGCTGGGGCTGTGGGTTTAGTGGCAGTGCCAGGGGAGACTCCAGGGGAGTGTTTCTAAATGTTGGGGCTTCAGAAAATCAACACTGTGTCAAGCACCTTATCCACAGAGAAAGCTAAAAATAACTACACTAAAATAAACCAACCAGAATACAAATGTAAATAAGCAAGAACTAAATAAGAGGAGTCACGATATAAAGGAGTTTAAAAATCTAAAACAAACAAACAAACAAACAGAACATCAAATAACAAGACTTCAGTAACAAAAACCCCTCAAAACTGGACCAAAGCCCAGGACCATATCAAGTTTTGACTTTAGAGCTTGTTAGATTTGCACAGACTCTTTTTTTTGTGTTGTGTACTATATTTCCATGTCTGTTTGCACGTCACTGCACCTATTCCCAATTTTCAAAACATCAAGAGAAAAAGGGTGGCTCAAGACCTTTGTACAGTACTGTAAAATGACATTAATTCTATCTAAGACCTACCACATTAATGAAACATCCATTGTTTTTAATAAGCTGTACAAACAATAATGGTCTGGAATGTATTAGACAAAGTTGTTCACAGAACACAAGGACATAAACCTACAAACACAGAGGCCCACACAACACAACACAAAGAACACAAGTTCTTCTTCATATTAAGTCAAAATCAAAACCTAAGAAGTAGAAACCTTCACGGATCACATCAACTCAGTGGTTAAAAACAAAGTTTAGGGAGGAGGATACCAAGGATAATGGGTTACCATTCCTGGACAGTGTTGTGCTCATTGAACAGGATGAAAGCCTCAACATTGAAGTTTACCAGAAACCCACACACAAGACAAGCGCCTACTCTTTAACTCCCACCACCCAACAAAAGTCCAATGGCAGGACATTTCTCTTGTCCAGATCAGGCTGGCTGTTCCACCTGATCACGCCCCTCCAGATCTAGCTGTCATTGTCATTGAAGTCTGTCGATACGAAGTGTGGCATCATCCAGAACCCCACCCAGCAACTCCAAGAAAGTTGAGTACTCTGAACTATTATTCAGCACAAGAAAACAAACCTTTTGTCTACTCGGAGAAAGCAAGAATACCCACTCTTGCCCACTGCCTCTAAGGGACACTTGAGACTGAGTCCAGTCCCTTGCCAGGAGTCTGGTTCTGGGGCCATTTTCAATATCAAGCCTAATTACTCTGAGCCAATAACTTTGGAAAGAAATTGGACTCAAAAGGGTTAAAAATGTGTATGGTATGTTAATAAAGCTTTACAAAAATGTTCAATCCACACACAAATACAAAGCAATTTAACCACATGTAAACTATTTTGCAAATGCATGCACCTAAACATGAATAACTACGGATCATTTACACATAATTTATGAAGTTCAACTTCACATGATTTTCACTTTCAAAAAGCTTTCCGTGCATCTAGATGTCTAAACTACATGTAACATCCTTCTCACTTACAACCTTAAATACGAGTGCACAAATTGCACAGGTCACATGCCCACGTGGGGACGAATTTCATGCTGCCAGCTTCACACAGACTCACAAATGTAAGCTGCGTTCAAGATCTTGCTGTCATCTGGCCTTCTTCTAAACAGAACTCTACTGGAAAACATAGATTTACCAATTACAGACACTACACAGTACCCTGTGAAGGTTGATATATATAGTTTAAATACGCTGATGCTGTGGATGATAATGTATGCATTTATAACCCTTTTGAGCCAAAATTCTCTCCATAGATAACCACCTTTGTGTGTCTGCTTGGCCTGATTGACACTGTTGGCGTGTGTCTGATGACAGAATGTCGAACTTTCTTTGTAATACTTGGTATGAGTGAGACTTTCCAACTCAAAAGTTCAGGAAGGAAATTAGTATGAGTTGAAATTTTTTTATGTCAGGTGACAACTAACTATGTCTTTCAGCTGTTAAAGCGCTACCTGCAACAAACTAATTTCTCAGATTCTCTTAGGTTAATTTATGCTGGCAGTTATTGGCTACACATGCTGGTTGGAGACAGGAACCAGATCAGGTTTGAGTCCACTGCTATGCTGGCTGGGTTGAGGACTCTTATCTCCTCCCTGCAGTCCTCCAATCATAGAGCCAAGGGTACTGCAGCTGCTGCTGTAGGTCTCCATCTGAGCTGCCATTCTCTTGCCAGGTTTGTCTTTCGGTGGCTGTGGCGAAGTTTGGTTCATGAGAAGAGACACTGGAGTGGAAGCCTTCTCGGTCAGACTCTGCACTGTCACTGATGACTGGCATAAGTACACATGGAAGGTACATTCATATTAGAAAAGATACATAGCTTTTTACACAATTCCATATGATTGTTATTCATCATAGTCTGTTTTAGTTTAGTTGTTTTTATTAACATAACACCGGAAGAGGGTTACAAGAATACCATATGACCAATCATATAACTGTCACACTCTCATATTTTATGTTCCCATTAGTCCCAGTATATACTAAACATTAGCACTGTTTTCTGTAATCTGCCTGTAACACTCTTTTTCCACATTAAAACCAACGAATTGTGAATAACAAGGTTGGGAAATTTTCTGATCAATTTATAATGTGTACAAAATGCAATGTAGACAACAAAAAATAACATTAAAAGTATGTTTGTGATTATGGTGCTGTGGGGATATATTAATTCATTGCACCAGACTGCTACTGGCAGCAATACTGACTATGAGGTGAATCATGTACTTGCTATTAGATGATAGAGCTACACTATCTGTGTCATATAAGTGTCAGTAAATAAAATTATGTTAAATGTTTTTGCTCTCATAAATGTATTCAGTTCAATGCGTTTTTTGAAGCTTTTTAGCTATTCAATACAATTCAATTAAAATGTATTGATGCAGTGCCAAATTACAACAACAGTTGCCTCAAGGCGCTTCATATTGTAAGGTCAAGACTCTACAATAACACAGAGAAAACAGAGAAAACGCCAAGAATCATATGATCCCCTATGAGCAAGCGCTTTGGTGACAGTGGGAAGGAAAAACTCCCTTTTAACAGGAAGAAACGTCCAGCAGAACCAGGCTCAGAGTGTGAGGGGAGGGAGCCGAGTTGGTTAATATGGAGAGCCTGAGATGAATAACAATTAAGAATGGGGGAGATGAAGAGTGGGGCACAATGAGTGAAAAAGGGTGAGCGAAAAAGAAACAGTCAGTGTATTGAGCTAAGGGAGGATTCAGCCCTGGCTATATCAACAAGGAAAGTCTGAAGCCTAATCTGAAAAGTAGAAAGGGTTCTGTTCTATTGGTGTGATGCAACAGTATGAGGTCTTTAGATTAAGATTCTATTCTGATGTTAAACATGGGCTAAAGAGGCAGGCCCAGGGAAGGCCATCATCACACCGGGCAGTAATTGTGTAAATGGTAAATGGCCTGTATTTGTATAGTGCTTTACTAGTCCCTAAGGACCCCAAAGCACTTTATACATCCAGTCATCCACACACTGGTGATGGCAGCTACATTGTAGCCACAGCCGCCGTGGGGCACACTGACAGAGGCGAGGCTGCCGAACACTGACCACCACCAGTTGGCAACAGGTGAAGCGTCTTGCCCAAGGACACAACGACCGAGACTGTCCAAGCCGGGGCTCGAACCGGCAACCTTCCAATTACAAGGCGAACTCCCAACTCTTGAGCCATGATCGCCCTCTACCTCTCCTATTTCAGCAGGTGCCAGGACCTGAAGAGAGGAGGTAAGCAGTGAGCAGGAAGTAGCACCAGAGATGAGTTGGGAAGCCGGATACTGCCGGCCTGCATGTGCCAAAGTGTTTGTGTGCAAAACAGTAATAAAAGAAACCGTACTTCCCCGTGACCCTCTGGCTGTGTGTGAGGTCCTTAGTGCTCCAGTGGTGCCCAAAGTGAATCTGCGTGATGACGGATATGTGACCTGCACAACTGGTGGAGGCACTAGCACAAATGGTGGTGGAGCTTGCTATTATGCACTGGGAGCAGCCAGTGGCCACCCATAAAAAACAGTCCGAGAGCCAGACAAAGGTACCTCCCACAAAAGAGGAGGCCCAGTTAGTGAATATGGTGGTCCGGGAACAATTCATGGAGGGGCTCCCAGCGGGAATGGCAGAGTGGGTCTGCTGCCACCAGCCCTTGGATCTGGCGGTGACCCTGGCCAACGATCACCTAGCAGCACGGCCAGGGTCTCTAAGGGAGCTCCTGTAGCTGGAGGTTGGGAGCCGGGCAGTCTCAGCCCCGAAGAGGAGGTTCCGGAGCATGTCCCAAGCTTGGCTATAGTTACTGCAGCTGCTGAACCGGATCCGCATCCCCTTCTGTTTCCATCCCCTTCTTCTGCTGATGCGACTCTGATTTGATTTGATTCAATTCAGTTTTTTACTCAGAAATATTATAATTATGATTTTTTATGAGTACATATCCATATTTTTATATCTATGCATAAAAGCAAAGCTGACACTTGTGAAACTTCATCAGAGGTGGGTGTACCCCTCTTCTTGATCTATAATAGCTGGGATAGGCTCCAGCCTAACTGTGAACCTGAATTGGATAAGAAGAAGATGGATGGTTGGATGGATGGAGAACACTGACACACACTGGAAGATGTGTTGCATTGGAATAGGAAAGAGCTTAGAAAAAGTGCTTAAGCAAATGGGTGTGAATGGGTGAATGAGGCAAGTTGTGTAAAGCACGTTGAGTGCTCAGAGTAGAAAAGCACTGTATATTAATGGTATATTTAGCATAAGTCAATGAGAAAATAATGCTAACATCTGGAACGAGATTGTAACATGCTTTTGAGAACCAGTTTTCATTAGCTTGGTGGTTACACTGTGGGTTAATTGGTGTAATACCCACGTGACACAATTGCAGTAAAACGTATACATACAGAACACAAACATAAAAATATCAAAACAAAATTGTAATACATTGATGAAAATGTAAATTTATAGACAGCTACAGTTAGTCAGGGAAGATGTAATACAGAAATAATGGGAAAAAATTAGTATGAACCTGTTTTTATACAACAAATGAATGACTACAGTGCTATTCACAGCAGAACAAACATTTAAGGCTCAGTGTTAAACTATGTAGGACAAAAGCTGGAGGACATGCACGGATGCTTCTCTAATGGAACATATTCAGAATATTAAAGCACTTTAACTCACATTGCTCACAGATACCTGGCTCCCTGCTAACATTTTCTTCTTTCTGGCCATGTTGGGATTCCAGTGGCAAACCAGACTGTCATTCTGCACGCTGTAGTTCTTGTGGCCAATCAGCCAGTATGTATACATTTTGCCCTTACCCTGGCAGGAGAAGACCACGCGTGAAAAAGGAGCAACGACAAGGTACTGTTCACCAAAAAAACCCAAAATGAAAACTAAGCACTGCATATTGTTTGTGTATATGTGGAAATTTTAAGAAATCTCTTAAAGTAGACTTGTGTTGAACATGAAGTAAGAAAATGTTTTGTAAAAACTTGGACTAAAGACTCTTTAACAAACATAAAATTTCCACCAAATTTCACTTTTTTGTCTTTTAATTTAAATTTGGGAACGTTCTTAAAATAAATAAAATAATATTAATGATAACATATTATGGCATAGCTGGAAATTATTTTACCTTAATCTCAATCTCTCCACGAAGCTGCAGCTCATAAGCATTGTCTTTGATCAGAGCCAGGTATGCTTCTGAACTGATGTGGATTTTCTGAGCTGGCATAAAGAAAAATTAAAATCAACAGACATCATGTAAAGATTTAAGCTTTTCCAGATTTGTATTTGTATATTTGTGCAAGAAAGATCCAAGAAAGCTTTTTTTGGTACCAAATTCCAATACAACACATACAGTCTATTTAGTTTCATTTCATGTCCACTATATTGTGCTATATTGTGTGTGCTAGTGTATACTGGGACTAGCTGCACATACGCAGGCTGGTTGATTCCATTCTAGAGGCTGTGTTGACGGTATCTCCAAATAGACAGTATCTTGGCATCTTGTAGCCCACTATTCCTGCCACACATGGACCTGCATCGCAGGAGAAAAAGAAGCAACACTTTACAATCTTCTAAAAAAAAACAACCTTTAGCACTAAACATTCAGAATATTCATCAATGGAAGAAGATTGGGGAAAAAAGCAACGACATATCAACTGTAATTTTTGTAAAATGTGTGGTGGTGGGGTATGGTTTGTGGCTAAGCTGGGAGGGGTGGTGTCAGGGTGCCAGCCATCACCTAATTGTGCTTTTCCTATTTTACACAATAGGACACTGGGAGTGAGGGGCGTGTGGAGACAGGAGAAAAGCTGCAAGCAGCAGTCAGAGTGACATTAAAGTGGCTAAAAGAAAGCATGAGAGATATGCCTGAGCGACGGCGCACACTAACCAACCTATGGCTACGTGCATTCCCCAACTCACGGGAACTCGTGCAAACGCCACGACACTTCTGCCGGGTGGATCTTCTAGGCAGATGGTGTGTGTTCTGTGGATGGGCTAAAATCAGAGAATTTACACTGGATGATAAAGTACTTGTATTACTCTCCTTATCCAAATGAAAGTTATTTGCCAAGTGGCAGGGACCTTTTGTGGTCATGCAGTGAGTGAGGGATGTTGACTATAAAGTGGTGCATTCGGACAGGGGTGGAGCAAAACACATATAGCACCCCCACCCCCTTAAAGCATGGAGAGAGACAGAAACTGTATCTCTGGGGAACTTGGTGAAAGACCGTTGTGATAACCATCTCACGCTGGTTCAGACAACAGCGTTTTCCAGATGCATTCTCTCACTTGCCCATTCACACCACACTCACCACTTTGAAACTCACCCAGGTGTAACATTGTGTTCATGGTCCTACAGATTATCTGTACATAAAAGACAAGTAGTTCAGAAGGAACTGGCTGTAATGCTGGAGATGAGTGTAATAAGAGAGCTGCACAAAGACGGCTCTATATGTTCGTGCGCAGACTAAAACAAAGTGAATGAGGTGTCATCGCTTATCCCATGACGCAGGTTTTTATGTGTATATAGGCTAGGTGCATGTTAGGTTCATAGCTGCCAGTCATCACCTAATTGTGCCTTCCCTATTTTACACAGTAGGACGCTGGAACCAAGGGCCATGCACAAGAAGCGGTCAGAAGCAACATTCAAGTGGCTGAAAGCAAGCACGAGAGCTGCGGCTCACACAGCTGTGTGTGTGCCAAGCAGTGAAGACTGTCTGAACTGCCATACTCCATGTTAGACTTGGTGTTTTGGGTTTGTCAGTAGCCTCATGTGTTGCAAAGAAACTGAAATACAAATTCTAGTCAAAATCATCTGTTGCTTTATCCATGGAAGTTAAAAAAAGTACCTTTTTCAAATTTTTACAATCTTCCCTTCATGGTTGTCTCTTTGTGCACACCTGGACTGCTCCCAGCACTCCATATAGGCTCCTTATAAGTCCTGTTCAAGAATGTATACATGAACAACAAACTTAAACAGAGCCCAAAGATCAGTTTCTGTGTCAAAACAGAACCAATAGCAAACTGTTTCTTCAACTGAAGAATTGAAACCCTGTTGGTTTACGCTGTGAGTGACTGCCTTGCAAAAATCTTGGCAGCACAGATGCAGCACACTCATCCATTGTCACAAGTTGCAAGAACATGAGAATCTGCTAACATGTCCAAAGGAGAACATGCAGCTGTGGTGCATAAGGAGTAAGTACTTTTGAGTAAGTACTGCACAAGGAGACAACCTTCAAGAGGAGATTTGGCAAATGTAAATCAGATGTTCCTCAGACTTTTATATACTCACATATGTGGAAAGTACAAGATTGAATTAATGCTGAATAATGCTTAAGGAGCTATAAAGACTGTGTAAAACCACAAACAATGTGGACAACTTGAAATTGTTTGAAGAGTAAGTGTATACTGTATGCAAACTAAAAAGCACTCAAACACCTGGATATAGGCTTTGCATCTAAGAGCTACTAAGTGTTATTGAGTTTACCTGATGTCTATCATCTCCAATACATTTTGTGGCTTTGTTCTGATGGTACACAGTTAAAGCTCCGTGAGGATGCCAACATTTCTATGTTTAAGATTTTCAACAGAATCGTCCTGAGGATTGTGAATTTTTGAGGATTGTTGCTTTTTAATGCCATTTTTATATTGTTAAGCACTTTGTGCAGCATCGGCTGTTTGAAATGTGCTATATATATATAAACTTGACCTTGACCTTGAATATCCAGGAATCGTAATCTGATATGGTTCCTTTACTAGATGGTACTTACCACAAAGCACCTGACCAAGGTCACTGTAGTGATTCACATTTTTATCAATCCCCACGCAGATTCAAATTTTCTATAACACAGAAAACATCTGCTGTATCTTAATAAATTCCTCTGACCTGTGTGGATGCCAGCTCTGAGCTGAAGCCTCTCATTGGGCATGTGAGGAATGGAGACCTGTCTGACGGCTGCTACCAGATCCAGAGCCATCTTGGCAATTTCATCCACATGTCTGTCTCCGTTCCTTTCAGGTAGGCCGCTCACCACCATGTATGCATCTCCTATAGTCTCCACCTGGATTAACAGATTTTTAGAACTACATAAAATATACAACCTACTCATGTCTAGGAAAATGCCGGGATCGGTGTGGGATCGACTCGTCTGATTTATATATTTTGCAATACCATATTTTCCGCACTATAAGGCGCACTTAAAATCCTTTAATTTTCTCAAAAATCAACAATGCGCCTTATAATCCAGTGCGCCTTATGTATGAATTCTGGTTGTGCTTACTGACCTCGAACTGATTTTATGTGGTACACGGCGCTCAAAAATCTGTCAAAAATGTTTTAGTACGACTTTGGTAAGCTACGAAGCCGCACCGCTTGATGGATTGTCGGGGCATTACGGCTACCGTAGTCAGGAGCCTTGCAGAGTAATCTGGGTCCAAACTCTGCTTCAGGTCCCAAAGTCAAACAAACACTGCAGCATCACTGAGAGTTAAAAAACTGTCTAAATTCTTTCATCTTTAACAAAATGATCAGCTATGCTGTTTTACCAGGTGTAACAATTAAGTTTAACATCCAGGCATCCATGAAAACAGAATTTATTATATTTAACAGAGTTAGAAGTTAGCAGGAAGTTAGCTCGCTAGTTTCCACCTAAACATGATATACCATGTTCTGACTGAGAGATTTCTGAAAATTTCTGCTATCACTTAAATGAAGGACCCTCCAGCAGGAACAGAAGATGAAGAAGAAATGAAGACAGAAAACTACATAAATGAAGACAGAAAACTAAACAGCAGTGATGTTTGTAGGGTTACTGAAGTTGGGCTAGCTGGTATATAATGATATACACAGCTATGTTAGCATAGCATATACACAGTGAAGCTGGAGGATGAACGCTAACTTGTTTCCACTCGATAAAAGTTAACGTGAGAGTTCCCGATGGTTAGAGACAAATGCAATCGCATGGCAGGATGCTGTAAACGGACCAAACTTCAGTCAGGAGAACAACTGAGAAAATCCATCCACAATACAAGGTTAGTCATTAATATACTGCAACGACATTAGGAATCGATGGTACGGAAGTGGAGGAAGCAAGAAGAATGAGCTGAGTAAAGTTTGACTAATCTGACTGTTCTGTTTCGTTTAATGTGCCTTATAATCCGGTGGAGAGAGAGGTGGTCAGATTGTCCCAGGTGGGGTAGGGGTGTCGCTTTGCAGGTTTGCTTGATGTTACTGTACACACGGTCCAGTATCCTGTGCCCCTGGTAGGACGCTTAACATGATGGTGGAATTTCGAGTTTACCGATTTCAAACATGGCTTATTAAAATCCCCAGCAACGATAGGGATGCCCTCAAGCTGGTCTCTCTGCTGTTTACTAATGATAAGTTTTAGGTGATCCCTTACCAGAGTCTTTGTTGCAGTCCTGGCGGTGAAACATCAGATATTTGTGGATGGAGCCAAGATTCAGTTATAATCAGTAGATAACACGCCCGGACAAAATGGTTGTAGTAAATCTTTGATTGTAGCTCTTCCATTTTGTTTGTGTGGTATCTGTCGTTAGTTAGGAAGATGAATGGAAGCAGGGGTTTGTGTTGCTGCTTTTGCAGTTGGACACGATAGCCAGCTCTGCATCCCAGCTTTTTATTCTTCTCCTGCCATCTCTTGCTGTTCCTGACAATAACCAATGGAGCTCCTGGTGATCTTGCAATCCTGATGGATACTGTCGGTCCAATCCAAATAAAGTCTAGCTTCAGGCTGAGGTCAGTGTCTATCAGTTCCTGACTACTGAAAGTGACCAGTGCATTGCAGGAACTAGCAATGAAAAAGCATAAAAAACACAAAAAGAAAAGTGCTGCTGCATTTCAATCGTTGAATTTAGCTTATTTGAAACTTTAGTAGGATATAAACAAGGTACCCTAAAGTCCAAGTTTGTGGTGAGAGTAGCCAACAGTGAAATACTGAAAATATTCTTTGAGACTAGCTTCACACTGGAGTACTGCATTCCAAGTAAAGTATCACAATGACAACTATGTGACAAAGTACCAACATCAGGTCAGAATCAAATCACTGAGCTATGACCCGTCCATATTTGCGAACTTAGCAGAGGAACTTTATAGCATTCTCCTGTTGTATGGCGACACTTTCACATCATCTGGTATGTTGCCAGTCTATGATAAGAGCAAGACAATAGCATTTAACGCAGATGAAGAACTGATTCTATGTGACAGTCTTGTAACTCTTGGAGAAAAAAAAGTTTAAAAATGTCAGAAGTTTCATGTATCTTGGTGTAGTGCAGCTGCAGGGAAGGGGTAGAGCAGAGGGTTCAGGGGCAGTTCTAGGCGCACAGCCACAGTGTGCCAGCCACTATTTTAACTCAGTAAAATGCTGAGACCGGTCATGTTCAGAGAGTAAGGACAGCAGCAGTGGAAGAACGCTGGAGGAAAAGCTGCAAGTGAAGCACACGTGTAAAACAGTAATTGTGAGAATAAACGCGACCTGTTCAGTTGAAACTGAGAGTCTGAAGCTGGATGGTGGGTTTCCCATGACCGTGGTGTTACATTGGCACCCAACTGTGCCTATCACACAAGATGCAAGGGAGCCGGCCAACATGCACCAAGAGCAAGAGACAGCACCACAGCAGTAACTGGAGACGCTGCAGGCCCAAGCCAAGCAGCACACACAGGTAATAGGAGAAATAAAATAAAAGTAAAGTTTATTTATTAAGCACTTTTCATAGCCAGGCAGTCACAAAGCGCTGTAAACAAAGGTTAAAATAAACAGAACGTTTGGTAACAAAATCAACAATATAGTCAATACAAAAGGTTGCATATAAATCAAAATGTAAAATTGAAAAAGGCGTTGATCAACAGAAGTTCTGTTTAAACAAAAGTTTTAAACTGCTTTTTAAAGAATCCACAGAGTTAACCAAAAGTAGTTGTGGTGGTCGACTGTTCCACAGCCTTATCCAGAATCAGAATCAGAATCAGAATCGTGTTTATTGGCCAAGTATATGTGCAGACACATACAGGGAATTTGGTTCCGGTAGATGGTGGCTCTCAAGCACAGCAATGTAAATACACACACACACACACACACACACACACACACACACACACACACACACACACACACACACACACACACACACGTGTCTATATATACACATTACACATACATACACAAAGCTGTGTAAACCAACTATAAATAACGAATCTAAACTTATATACATAAAATACAGAAATGAATGAGGTGGAATGAATACTACAAAATGTACATAAGGTGCAGTTGCAGTCTGGCAGTGGGAGCAGTGTGACAGGTCAACTGTTAAGAAGGGAGATGGCGAGGGGAAAGAAACTGTTCCTGTGTCGGGTGGTCCTGGTCTGCAGGCTTCTGTACCGTCTGCCAGAGGGCAGCAGATCAAAAAGTCTGTGTGCAGGGTGTGAGGGGTCTGTGATGATTTTCCCTGCCCGTTTCCTGGTTCTTGAGAGGTACAGATCCTGGATGGAGGGCAGGGGGGCGCTGATGATCCTTTCTGCTGCACGTACAGTCCGCTGCAGTCTGCTCCTGTCCTGTTTAGTGGCTGCTCCATACCAGACTGTGATGGAGGAGCACAGGGCAGACTCAATGACCGCAGGCTGGAGGATTTGTGGCTCCGTACCTGTTAATCCTGTCTGTTCCTGCTGAAGGGTCCGAGGAACCTCTTCATCCATCTTCTGTTCCTGCTCGAGGGTCCGAGGAACCGCTCCAGCCATCTGTCTGGAGGGTCAGAGGAACCATTTCTGTTCCTGCTGAAAGTCCCGAGGGGTCGCTCCAGCCGTCTTCTGTTCCTGCTGGCGGGTCCGGGGGGTCGCTCCAGCCGTCTTCTGTTTCTGCTGGAGGGTCCGGAGGGGTCGCTTCAGATGTTTTCTGTCTCTGCTGGAAGGTCCGAGGAGCCCATCCAGACACCATCAGCGCCACTAGATCCTCCACTGTTGCCTGTAGTTCCACCACCTGCAGTTTCCACACTGTCGCCTGCAGTTCCACCACCTGCAGTGCCACCAACTGCTCCATCACCTGCAGCTGCCACACCTGTGCCATCTCCGTCCTTCAGGTCCTGCTCGACTTCGTTCAGCTCCTCACTGTCACCAGCCACTTTCCAGAGTGCTGGCCAGATATCTTCGCCGTCATGGTTGGCCTCTGGACTTGCTTCGTCTGTGCCGCCGCCGCCATCCGCGTGGTCAGCCTCCGGATTTTCTTCGCCTGCTGCCTTTTCCATGGCCAGCCGCCGGACCGGTTCAGTCACCTGTGCTGTTGCCACTCTCCTTGTGGTTGGGCCCTGAACTGTTTAGCAATGGACTGTTGTGCTGTCGCCTTCCAGGTTGGTCACCTGAACTCTATGCGAACGGTGTCCATGAGCTCCAGTATTTTCTGTGGAATCTGTTTCCTGTTCCTGCTCATCATGTCCTGTGTTTCTCTGGTTATCATCTCATGTTTCTCTCCGCATGTTATAATTCAGGTTTGTTTACTGGGTTTCCCAGTTCTAAGTATTTCTTAGTTCTGTCCCTGCCACACTTGCTTTTGTTTGTTTTCACCTATTGTAAATAAAGCTCACTAGCATCACTGCCTATGCCTGCATTCTGGGTCCTTCTCTCATAAACTCCACACGTCTGCCGTAGCAGCCGTGACATGTTTTATTGTGAAGGTCTCACGTTCAGGGGGTTGGGAATCGCATCTGTAACGGGAAGGTCGCCGGTTCGATCCCTGGGCTCTCTGTCCTGGTCGTTGTGTCCCTGGGCAAGACACTTTTACCCTACTTGCCTACTGGTGTTGGCCAGAGGGGCCGATGGCGCGATATGGCAGCCTCGCTTCTGTCAGTCTGCCCCAGGGCAGCTGTGGCTACAACTGTAGCTTGCCTCCACCAGTGTATGAATGTGAGAGTGAATGAATAGTGGTATTGTAAAGCGCTTTGAGTGCCTTGAAAAGCGCTATATAAATCCAATGCATTATTATTATTATTATTCAGTGTGTCTACCTGGGGCGTCATGTTAATTCGTGTCAGTTGTGTTCCCCGTGTGTTCTCATTACCCAGACATTATCCTTCTGTGTATTTATGTCAGCGTCTCCCTCAGTCCTGTGTCGTGATCGCCCTCATACCTCACTGTGTGTTCTGTCTGCCAGCCTGTCAAAGAAGTACATCCCAACCAGTCAACCATAAAATGGCTGATTCCACTTCAACCTACCTAGCACTTCTCATTCTGGAGGCTCCTGGGAGCATGAAATCAGGTCTGTCAAGGCTGTCCTGACTGCAGCCCTGGGTTCGCAAGTTGTCAGCAAAGAAGTGCGGACAACTCGCAAACCCAGGGCAGTTGCTGATGATTTGGCCAACCATTTGTTACCACAGGCAGTATATCGCTGCTTGGACTGCCAAGTACTATCAGACCACTTCTGGACATGGTTCCTGCACCACTACCTGCCCGCCATACTCTCTCTTAGTGGCAGTCAGATACAGCCCTGCTTCAACTGGGTAGTGTTTTGATAATCGCTGATCCCAACTTCCCAGAGCTTCACATAGCCTGTAGGGAACATTGGCAAGGTGATCCCTGGCAGCCTTATTTGCACTGCAGAGGTTAAAGTGATGGACCATACCTATGGATGACCTGTGAGGTAACCTCATTCGGCTGACTGCTGTTCCGAATTAAGATTTATACAATGGATTTAGTACTGCAAACTTGCTGGAGCAAGTCTGGGGGTGACTGTTCTGAAGATGTCATTTACCAGCCTGTCCACAAGGGGCAGCTATGTACTGTATTTAGTGCAGATGGATCAGTGATAACCGGTTCAGCCATGCAGTCTCTTGGTTGGCTTCATCAGATCCACAGTTGATTGCTGTTTGTGTTCCTGTGTGTGCATCCAGAGAAATGTAAATTGTAACGTTGCAACTGTTCAGTAAGGCGTGCAGGCTGTGAACAACTTTTCAGTTTCTGATAAACTTTAATGTGCCTTATATTATTGTGTGTATGCATGTGAACCACATCTCTGTGCTGCCTTAAGAAGCAGTAAACCCATCAACTGTGTCATGATTCTTTGTCTGGATTGAGCCTGGGGGAAACATAGGGAGTGCATTCGAACCGATGTGATTATCACCAAGTGTAGCTGGCATGGTAGTTTAGAGCCTTCACCACAATAGCAACACAGCATAATGAACAGGATCCATACTGTCTTAATATCATTCTTTGCAGCAGAGACTTCAGGCTTCAATGATGGCTGCAGATAGAGAACCAGGGAAACTCAGCTGCAGCTTTTCAGACTAATTAGTAGTCTGAGGAGCAGCCCAGAACCCTGCTCTGTCTCTTCTGCAAGTACTGCAAAGGTTCTGTTGAGGTTTCCTTGTGTGTAACGGCACACACAAAATACCTAAATCAGGGAGGACTAGAATGTATGCTAGGGCAGCGGTCCCCAATCCCCGGGCCTTGGACCGGTACCGGTCCGTGAGTCGTTTGGTACCGGCCGCGAGAGTTGAGGCTCAGGTGTGAAATATAAGGTTTTCAGGGTTTTTATCGGTTTTCAGCGTTATTTTGTTATCGTTTTTATCGTTAACTTGGTTTTCCTGGGTCTTTTCACGTGTGTTATGAACAGTGTTGGGTAAGTTACTTTAAAATAGTAACTTAGTTACATTACTAGTTA
>NW_024582735.1:469739-498916 GCF_018398535.1 Haplochromis burtoni
ATCTTTAAATAGTCAGATGTCTATTCATATTATTGTACAGAATTCACCTGCTTGCTGCTACTACTGCACATTCACCCAATGTATATACTATATATATAATATATATATATATATATATATATATATATATATATATATATATATATATATATGTATATATATATTATATATATATATATATATATATATATATATATAATGTTCTTCCACATGTCGAGGAGCGTGTCAGGCTACATTTCACTGTGTGTTATACTTGTATAACTATGCATGTGACAAATAAAGAACCTTGAACCTTCAAGCCAGACTGACCAACCTGTGCACTGCCTGGATTGATTACAAGAAGGCCTATGACTCAATGCCCCACAGCTGGATACTGGAATGCCTAGAATTGTACAAGATCAATGGGACCCTAAGAGCCTTCATCAGGAACTCAATGGGGATGTGGCGTACAACACTAGAGGCCAACTCCAAGCCCATAGCACAAGTCACCATCAAGTGCGGGATCTACCAAGGAGATGCTCTGTCCCCACTGCTGTTCTGCATAGGCCTGAACCCCCTCAGTGAGATCATTAACAAGACTGGCTACGGATACCGACTACGGAACGGAGCAGTTGTCAGCCACCTCCTGTACATGGATGACATCAAGCTGTATGCCAAGAGTGAACGAGACATCGATTCACTGATCCACACTACCAGGCTATACAGCAATGACATTGGAATGTCGTTCGGACTGGAGAAGTGTAGTCGGATGGTAACAAAGAGAGGGAAGGTAGTCAGAACTGAGGGGATTGAACTACCAGAAGGCAACATTGCAGACATAGAGGACAGTTACAAGTACCTGGGGATCCCGCAGGCGAATGGGAACCATGAAGAGGCCGCTAGAAAAGCTGCAACCACCAAGTACCTGCAGAGGGTCAGGCAAGTCCTGAGGAGTCAGCTGAATGGTAAGAACAAGATCCGGGCCATCAACACGTACGCCCTGCCCGTGATCAGGTACCCTGCTGGGGTAATAGGCTGGCCAAAGGAGGAGATAGAAGCCACTGACATAAAGACAAGAAAGCTCCTTACCATGCATGGAGGGTTTCACCCCAAGTCCAGCACCCTGAGGCTGTACGCTAAGCGGAAGGAAGGGGGCCGGGGACTGGTGAGTGTCAGCACCACAGTCCAGGATGAGACAACGAACATCCAAGAATACATTGGGAAGATGGCCCCAACTGACCGAGTGCTCAGTGAATACCTCAGGCAGCAGAAACCCAAGAAAGAGGAGGGAGACGAGGAACCATCATGGAAGGACAGGCCCCTGCACGGTATGTACCACCGGCAGATAGAGGAGGTGGCTGATATCCAGAAATCCTACCAGTGGCTGGACAAAGCTGGACTGAAAGACAGCACAGAGGCACTAATCATGGCAGCACAAGAACAAGCTCTGAGTACAAGATCCATAGAGGCTGGGGTCTATCACACCAGGCAAGACCCCAGGTGCAGGCTGTGTAAAGATGCCCCAGAGACAATCCAGCACATAACAGCAGGGTGCAAGATGCTAGCAGGCAAGGCATACATGGAACGCCATAACCAAGTGGCCGGCATAGTGTACAGGAACATCTGTGCCGAGTATAACCTGGAAGTCCCGAGGTCAAAATGGGAGATGCCCCCAAGGGTGGTGGAGAATGACCGAGCTAAGATCCTGTGGGACTTCCAGATACAGACGGACAAAATGGTGGTGGCTAACCAACCGGACATAGTGGTGGTAGACAAACAGAAGAAGACGGCCGTAGTGATCGATGTAGCGGTTCCGAATGACAGCACTAGGTGCGGTGACTCCCAAGATAGGCGAGTGGCTCCACCAGATCCCGGGAACAACATCGGAGATCTCTGTCCAGAAGAGCGCAGTCCTAGGAACAGCTAAGATACTGCGCAGGACCCTCAAGCTCCCAGGCCTCTGGTAGAGGACCCAAGCTTGAAGGATTGACCGCCCGCAGGGGCTAGTGGGGAATTATTTTTTTTTAATATATACATACTCTATATATCGCTATATGTGATGTTGAGATGAACTGCACTCCTGGAAGTGCTTACAAAATGGGTATTATTAAAACCTGATTCTTTGATCCCCATAATAGAACAGAGAAAACCCAACTCAGAGTCGTCAAAACATTTTATATTTAATTCAATCATCTTCCGGAAGAGAGAGCCCTGCACAGCCCAAAGCCAGTTGCAGGATCTCTAACATTAGAATCTAAAAATGTGTCTCATATAGGTGTTATTTTGGTACTTTACACGTCACACAGTTTCAACAACTCCTTATATGGTACAAGTTCCTCTTTTCTGTCTGGCTTCCTGTATTTATTAATATGCTTGTATAGCTCTACACTAACTTCCAGTTTTTCAGTCTGGCTTTAGTAACCCCCAAATTACATTAATCCACTACAATTTTGGATGCATTAATACTGTGATTTGAAATGTCCTAAATTCAAATAGAACATCCAAAATGTATCCACTGATTGTGCAAATTGTCTTTCTGAAGTTGTAACTTTTATTAAATTGTCCTTACAGCTTATAGTCTGTAAAGACAATCAGCATAGAGCATACAAAATGAACGGTCAAGTCTCCAGTTCATGCTAATAAATAAATAAATAAATAAATGGAAAACACCAGAGTGTGAGGTGACAGGGGACACTTTAGTGTACAGTGGTTCCTCGCTATAATGCAGCCTTTCGCGGCCTCGCTGTTTTTTTAGGTGCAATTTTCCATGCTTTTTTTTTTTTAAAGTGCATTGTGTTCTGTCCTGATTGGCTGTAGACCAAATCAATCTCGTGCCATGTCTCCTGTACAGTACAGAATGTGTTCAGCTTGTCAAATTTACATAAATCTTTGATCGCTAGCAGTGTGACTCTGAAGTGCTGTACTGTATGTTTGTAAGTTTTCTCCCCAACAAACACAACAATGTTGACAAAATGGTGTGTCAAAGGCACCTGCGGTAGCACCCAAAAGGCACAGGAAGATTTTTTTTCAACAAAACAGTTAAAATTCCACCCAGTGCTTGTGTCCATGGCATGAATCGTGAATCTTTCAATTCTCTGTACAATGGCTCCGCCCCCATGACAAACTCCATTCCCAAATCTTAGTGAGAAAAAAAACACATCAGTCTATCGGGCAAGCAGTGCACACACAAAGTTTTCACTAGCGAACAGGGGCTTTAATGACAAGTAAACTCAACGATCCAGCTTCAAATGAAGCTCTGTCACACAGTTAAATAGGGAGGCTGCTGACGATGACAATCAGCTCCAGCTGGCGAGGGCTGATGAGCAGCAAGTGTGGCCGACTTCAGCCTGGGAATACTTCCCGGTCAAATGACACTTGAAACTGGACTTCCGGAAACACACACATCAAAACACAGAAACACACAAACAGGGAAATAGAGAACCGGGAAGGGAGCCGAGACAAAACAAAGCACATGGACACAACGGGCAGGTCGAACGGCGAGGACATTTTAATTCACTTCCTTGCCTTTCATTCTCTCTCACCGGTTCTGAACATACATTCACCCGCTCCTCTAGTTCTGTCTTTAACCAACAATATCACAACCCAGGCCCTGACCGGTCGAGTATTGAAATGTTGATGATGTGCATGTTTGGCAAAGAATCAAACAGGGGCATCTGGGCTTGTGGCTGGCATTAGGACTACACTGGCTTGTGGCCATCTTGACTTTTTGATTTAAAATCCACTGTGGGGTTGTGTGGAGGCAAAATTACAGTCTTTGTCCAGCAAATTTTGGACCTGACTCTATAGGCTCATCCGTACTGGCTTCACCTGGGATACATGAAAAACATTATGGATCTTGATGTTGTGGGAAGATTCAAATAAACAGTTACAGGGTTGATGATAGACTGCATTTCAAAAGGACCACTTGTAAGAGAGCCAAACCTTCTGGCCAGCTTGGTAGGAGGGAGCTGGAACACAACGTTGATCAGCCAGATGCTTGTTCTGTTCCACTGACCTGAGGAAAGCTGCCTGTGTGGTCCTCCATAAACTGTGTTGCTACATGGAGGGTACAGCCAGTTCTCCCTCTGTGATGGTCAGAAGAAGAGGTTGGTATCCCAGGGACGCCTCAAAAGGTGACCCTGAATCCTCCCTTAGTTATGCTGCAATAGACGTAGGCTGCCAGGGGATTCCCATGATGCATTGAGTTTTTCCTTTCCAGTCACCTTTCTCACTCACTATGTGTTAACCCTTTAAAACTGGTCGGAGTGGGCACGCTCTGTTTTGCGTAACTAGTTTTCAATCCCTGTAGAACTGCAACCACATAAGCTACCTCAATAATTTTTTTTGCATAATGAAACCGGAGGAGTTGTACTTACATCTTATGCCATCAGCTTGTCCTAGGTCACGGTTTCCTTCCACATATAGCTTTGCAAAAATTGCATAAAAAGCACTTGCAGCAACAAAAACATAATATTCCAGAAACACGCTTTGCCGATCCGATCAGCTGTTCATAACACTTCCTACGTTGGAATAGAGTCAGCGTGAACTATCGCATGTCCACCATTACCTGCCCAAAACCGGAAGTGACGTCATTTTCACAGAAAATGTAGTTTTTTACCTTTGGGGCCTTATAAGCCTACACTGGTGTTTTTAAAAGTCATGTTTGACTTTATGCTTTTCTGTATAGTTTCTGGGATGCTTAGAACTCAAATTGCACTGCTGGAAATAGTTTAATTTGACTGGATTTTTTGCAAATTTGCATATAAGGGGGTGGCTGTAGCTCAGGCGGTAGAGCAGGTCATCTGCTGATCGGAAGATTGGTGGTTCGATTCCTGGCTTCCCCCAGTCTGCATGCCAAATATCCTTGGGCAAGATATTAACCCCAAATTGCTCTCCGATGCATCCATCGGAGTATGAATGTGTGTGAATGTTACTTAGAAAGCACCTAGAACAATGTGCTTGTGCGAATGGGTGTGAATGGGTGAATGCACAAGTTGTGTAAAGCGCTTTGAGTGCTCAGAAGAGTAGAAAAGCGCTATATAAGAACCAGTCCATTTACAGTTTAATATTTTTTCTTCGTTTTTCCTGCAGTATATAAAAATTGGTGTATCTCAAAAATAAAACTATGAAGACACTCAAAATAAATTTCCTGTTGTTGGAAACTATTTTTGTGCAACTTTTTTGTATTTAAAGTTTTGAGGGATAAACCTCTTAAATTTCTCTAACTAGAAATATATGTAAAAGTATATATTTCTTTTTTGTAGTTTATTGCACTTTTTTTGCAATTTGTGTAACTATTATGCACTTAATGCATACATATTATTAAAGTTTGGGCTATAATGGTTGTATTAATGTATAGCAACTTGAAATGCTCCCAAAAATGGCACTACAGCATGTAAAAATATAAATATAAGCTCTGGCGGACTTGGTTCTATGGTAGGTCTTAAAGGGTTAATAGACCTCTCTGCATTGAATCATACTTGTTATTAATCTCTGTCTCTCTTCCTTTATCCTGTCTTCCTTCTCTCACCCCAACCAGTCGCAGCAGATGGCCCCGCCCCTCCCTGAGCCTGGTTTTGCCGGAGGTTTCTTCCTGTTAAAACTGAGTTTTTCCTTCCCACTGTTGCCAAAGTGCTTGCTCGTAGGGGGTGATATGATTGTTGGGTTTTTTCTGTTGTATAATTGTACGATCTACAATTGAACTGAATTGATCCTGCAAGGGTTCAGAGAGGGGGATTAATGGAAGCCCCAACCTCTTGGCGAGGGTCTCATTGATAAAATGTTGTTCTGCCCTAGACTCAACACATTTTCAGTCAGGCCTGTCAGTATCCCCACAGCTACTGATGGGCAGCATCTTTTACAGTGGGGCAAAAAAGTATTTAGTCAGCCACCGATTGTGCAAGTTCCCCCACTTAAAATGATGACAGAGGTCAGTAATTTGCACCAGAGGTACACTTCAACTGTGAGAGACAGAATGTGAAAAAAAATCCATGAATCCACATGGTAGGATTTGTAAAGAATTTATTCGTAAATTAGGGTGGAAAATAAGTATTTGGTCACCTCAAACAAGGAAAATCTCTGGCTCTCACAGACCTGTAACGTCTTCTGTAAGAAGCTTTTCTGTCCCCCACTCGTTACCTGTATGAATGGCACCTGTTTGAACTCATCATCTGTATAAAAGACACCTGTCCACAGCCGCAAACAGTCAGACTCCAAACTCCGCCATGGCCAAGACCAAAGAGCTTTCGAAGGACACCAGGAAAAGTATTGTAGACCTGCACCAGACTGGGAAGAGTGAATCTACAATAGGCAAGCAGCTTGGTGTGAAAAAATCAACTGTGGGAGCAATCATCAGAAAATGGAAGACATACAAGACCACTGATAATCTCCCTCGATCTGGGGCTCCACGCAAGATCTCATCCCGTGGGGTCAAAATGATCATGAGAACGGTGAGCAAAGATCCCAGAACCACACGGGGGGACCTGGTGAATGACCTGCAGAGAGCTGGGACCAAAGTAACAAAGGTCACCATCAGTAACACACTACAACGGCAGGGAATCAAATCCCGCAGTGCCAGACGTGTTCCGCTGCTGAAGCCAGTGCATGTCCAGGCCCGTCTGAAGTTTGCCAGAGAGCACATGGATGATACAGCAGAGGATTGGGAGAATGTCATGTGGTCAGATGAAACCAAAGTAGAACTTTTTGGTATAAACTCAACTCGTCGTGTTTGGAGGAAGAAGAATACTGAGTTGCATCCCAAGAACACCATACCTACTGTGAAGCATGGGGGTGGAAACATCATGCTATGGGGCTGTTTTTCTGCCAAGGGGACAGGACGACTGATCCGTGTTAAGGACAGAATGAATGGGGCCATGTATCGTGAGATTTTGAGCCAAAACCTCCTTCCATCAGTGAGAACTTTGAAGATGAAACAGAGGCTGGGTCTTCCAACATGACAATGATCCAAAACACACCGCCCGGGCAACAAAGGAGTGGCTCCGTAAGAAGCATTTGAAAGTCCTGGAGTGGCCTAGCCAGTCTCCAGACCTCAACCCCATAGAAAATCTGTGGCGGGAGTTGAAGTCCGTGTTGCTCGGCGACAGCCCCAAAACATCACTGCTCTCGAGAAGATCTGCATGGAGGAATGGGCCAAAATACCAGCTACTGTGTGTGCAAACCTGGTAAAGACCTATAGTAAACGTTTGACCTCTGTTATTGCCAACAAAGGTTATGTTACAAAGTATTGAGTTGTATTTTTGTTATTGACCAAATACTTATTTTCCACCCTGATTTACGAATAAATTCTTTACAAATCCTACCATGTGGATTCATGGATTTTTTTTTTTCACATTCTGTCTCTCACAGTTGAAGTGTACCTCTGGTGCAAATTACTGACCTCTGTCATCATTTTAGGTGGGGGAACTTGCACAATCGGTGGCTGACTAAATACTTTTTTGCCCCACTGTAGCTGCGAGGGGCAGGAATCTGCAAAATGCCCCTTCTTTTCACCTACAATCTATCTTATTCTTCAATCAGGGTAGGACAGCTTGGCATGGCCCAACTGCATTGGCTATTCCTACCAGTCCACCTGCTCGTGTTCCACCTAGCGCCGGTCTGCAGACAGAGACCCTTTCCAGGGGCTCGAGCTTCTACCAGCCTGCCGAGGTCCACCAGTCCATTTTCCATACTCATGCATATGATCATCTGCCCTGACACACATAGCAATGAAAGCATCCAAAGATTTGGGCATTTCTTTTGTAGCCAACTCACATTTAAACTGTTCAGGAATGCTCCAGGGAGCGCTTTCTCCTCCCAACCCATCTCCTCACCCAAAACCCAGAAGTCCACTGAGAAATCTGCCATGCTTTTCCTGCAACCTTTATCATAAACCTTTATCAGAATTTAGCCAAAAGGTCATTATATCATCACTTATTATGATGGCGGCGCGTGAACAACGCGAGGCTCAGTGTCTCTCCAGAATCTGCTATTTAGCGGTTTTTTATCTACTTTTAACCGGATTATTCGTCCAGAATTGCTGTGCGTTGCTGACCTACAGCAGACAAGAGCTTCTGGACATCTGGACTCACAACTCCAACAGTTTTATCGCCGATCTCCGACTCATCCCAGAGATCTCCAGAACACCGGAGGCTGCCCACTCTCCCCGGCCGGGCGGAAGTGCACGCAGACGGCGCCGAGATCGTAAACAAAGGCGAGGTAGGCGCGGAGGGCTACGGGCTAAGCTAAAGCTAACACCACACCGGCTGCCTTTACCCAGTATTTTCTCGCCAATGTCCGTTCTCTGGCAAACAAAATGGATGAGATACGGCTCTCCATCACTAACAACAGACGGATTATGGACTCAAATGTCATGTTTTTCACCGAAACATGGTTGAACAACAGCTGCCCGGACAATGCTATCGAGTTAGCAGGACGCCACACACACCGAGCCGACAGGCTAGCAGATGACTCCGGCAAGACCAGAGGTGGAGGTTTGTGCATTTATATTAACAATGCTTGGTGCATGAACTCCACTACTACTGAGAGTCACTGCTCACCTAATGCGGAGTTTTTAATGGTCAAATGCAGACCTTATTATCTCCCCAGAGAACTCACTTCGATCATACTCACTGCCGTGTATATACCCCCCGACGCTAATGCTAGGTTGGCCATGAAAGAACTTTCTGCAGCCATTAACAAACACCAGAATAAACACCCCGAGGCTGCTTTTATTGTTGCTGGCGACTTCAACCACACCAACTTAAAGACAGTCCTCCCCAGATTCCACCAACATGTCTCCTGCCACACCAGAGGAGACAAGACTTTAGACCATGTGTATTCCAACCTGGCTGGAGCCTACAAAGCCACACCCCTCCCCCACATTGGACAATCGGACCATCTCTCCCTGTTCCTCACACCTAGGTATTCACCACTCATCCAACGTGTGAAACCTGCTGTGAGGACAATTAAAGTGTGGCCAGAGGGGACAGACGCAGTGCTCCAGGACAGATTTAAAAACACAGACTGGAATATGTTCACCCACACAGACCTGGACCAGTACGCCTCATCTGTACTGGATTACATCTCCGAAACCACAGACAGTGTCACCACCCAGAAACGGATCACCATGTACCCCAACCAGAAGCCTTGGATGAACCGGGATGTTCGTCTCCTCCTGAAGGCCCGCAACACCGCCTTTAGGTCAGGAGATGCACACGCCTACAGTACAGCCAGGGCTAATCTAAAGAAGGGCATCAAAAAAGCCAAACACCATTACAAAAAGAAGGTAGAAGAACACTTCTCCAACTCCAACCCCCGACGCATGTGGCAAGGACTCCAGACCATTACAGACTACAGGACCACCAAACCCTCCCCCGCATCCTCTGATGTCTCCTTCCTCAACGAGCTCAACAACTTTTATGCTCGTTTTGAGCGAGGGAACCCCACAACCACAACCAAAGCAGACGTGACGCCAGACCACCAACCTCTGACTCTCTCCCCCACCGATGTAGGAGCGGTGCTGAGCAGGATCAATGTCCACAAGGCTGCAGGTCCCTGATGGCATCCCCGGGCGTGTTCTCAGAGCGTGTTCTGGGGAGCTTGCAGGAGTGCTCACAGACATATTCAATCTGTCCTTGGCCCACGCTGTGGTACCGGCCTGCTTCAAATCCACCTCCATCGTCCCGATACCCAAAAACTCCAACCCATCTTGCCTCAATGACTACCGCCCAGTAGCACTCACCCCCATCATCACTAAGTGCTTAGAGCAGCTGGTCCTAGCACACTTCAAATCCTGTCTCCCCCCACCCTGGACCCCCACCAATTCGCATACCGCCAGAACAGGAGCACAGAGGATGCAGTCTCCATCGCACTGCACTCTGTCCTCTCACACCTGGACAACAACAACACCTACGCCAGAATGCTGTTTATAGACTTCAGTTCAGCATTCAATACAATCCACCCCTCACAACTCATCAGGAAACTGACAGACCTGGGCATCAGTTCCCTCATCTGCAAATGGTTACTGGACTTCCTGACCAACCGCCCCCAACATGTCCGGCTGGATAACCGCTGCTCATCTACAATCACAATGAACACCGGTGTACCACAAGGCTGTGTGATGAGCCCTTTCCTCTACTCCCTCTTCACCCACGACTGCAGACCTGCTGATGGTTCCAACACCATCATTAAGTTTGCAGATGACACCACGGTGATTGGCCTCATCAGTGACAACGATGAGGCCGCCTACAGGGAGGAGGTGGATCGTCTGGCTGAGTGGTGCGACACAAACAACCTGCTGCTTAACACCGAGAAGACCAAGGAGCTCATCGTGGACTACAGGAGGAATGCTGACCCACATCCACCCATCCACATTAAGGGGACGGCTGTGGAGCGTGTGAGCAGCTTCAAGTTCCTGGGAGTCCACATCTCCGAGGATCTCACCTGGACGACCAACTGCTCCAAGCTGGTCAAGAAGGCTCACCAGCGCCTCTTCTTCTTGAGGACTCTGAGGAAGAACCACCTGTCCTCAGACATCCTGGTGAACTTCTATCGCTGCACCATCGAGAGCATCCTGACCAACTGTATAACAGTCTGGTACGGGAACTGCTCTGCCTCGGACCGGAAGGCGTTGCAGAGGGTCGTGAAAACTGCCCAGCGCATCGCCGGAGCACCACTTCCTGCCATAAAAGACATCTACAGGAAGCGGTGTCTGAAAAGGGCTGGGAAAATCATCAAAGACCCCAGTCACCCATCACATGGACTCTTCACCCTCCTGCCCTCTGGGAGGCGCTACAGGAGCCTCCGGACTAAGACCACCAGGTACCGGAACAGCTTCTTCCCCACAGCTGTCAGACTCCTGAACTCTGCCTCCTGACATCTGACCCACGTTAAACTCATGGACTGAACATACAACACACACACCACAACACAATCACGACCCAACACACAATAACTGACTGACCACACACACACACACACCCCACACACACACCACAACACACACACACAATGGACAACTGTACCCTCAAACACACAATAATAACATGGACTGAACCACCACTCACAACCACTAGCACTTTATATAGCCTCTGTAGAAATTATCCACACCCTCACTTATCTTAACTGCACTACTGTATAGCTCTGTGTAAATAATCATTCTGTACATTCGATAATTTTAATCCTACAACTGTTTCACTTGCATAGTTCCCATTTCTGTATAGCTGTATATCTCAGATTTCTGTAAAGTTATTTATTTCATATTCTGTATAGTTTTTCATATTTATATCCTGTTCATATCCTGTACATAGCTTGTACTCACTACAGCCTGTACATACTATAGTTATAGAATATTCACAACATACTTCATACCGTGTACATTATAACATACCATAATAGACCCATTTCTGTAATATACTTACATATCTATATTATTGCTAATATATATTGTAATATATCTATATCACTAAAGCACTTCTGGATGGATGCAAACTGCATTTCGTTGCCCTGTACCTGTGCATGTGCAATGACAATAAAGTTGAATTCTAATTCTAATTCTAATATGAGATCTCTGGGTGAGTCCTTGGTACTGCTTGTGCTCATTTCAGCGCTCGCCCCGTCACCAGTTCCACCACAAATGAAACCTTGGCACAGTCTGAAGCATAGGCTTGACTCTGCTGTCTGAAAAGCACATTGCATGAGAAAACCTGCACTTTTATCCAATTCTGTCAATATTTTTTCCGACACCAGCAGCGGATGCTCCCAAGGAAAGGGTGAAGGGGAGGTAGAGGACAGGCAGCAGGAAGGCAGAGAGGGTGGAACATTTTCTGCCATGGTGAGGTTGAAACATACATTTCAGTTTGGTAACAACCTGGAGGAGCACATTCTGTTCCTTTGAGATATGCTGCAGCATTTTCTTATGGCGATCCAAAAAATCTGCCTGAAGTGACAGCTCTCGCTGAACAGGGCTAGAGTCCACTGGGTCCTTTGCTGGCTGGATCATTCAGTCAGGTCTGTGGTAAGAAGCGAACCCAAACGCAGCACTCTTCCAACACAAAGTTTTCACTAGCGAACTGGGGATGTACTGACGAGTAAACTCAACGATCCAGCTTCAAATGAAGCTCTGTCACACAGTTAAAATAGGGAGGCTGCTGACGATGACAATCAGCTCCAGCTGGCGAGGGCTGATGAGCAGCAAGTGTGGCCGACTTCAGCCTGGGAATACTTCCCGGTCAAATGACACTTGAAACTGGACTTCCGGAAACACACACATCAAAACACAGAAACACACAAAGAGGGAAATAGAGAACCGGAAAGGGAGCCGAGACAAAACAAAGCACATGGACACAACGGGCAGGTCGACCGGCGAGGACATTTTAATTCACTTTCACTTTTAATTCACATGCCTTTCATTCTATCTCACCGGTTCTGAACATGCATTCACCTCTAGTTTTGTCTAGCCAACAATATCACAACCCAGGGCCTGACCGGTCGGGTACGGAAATGTTGATGATGTGCATGTTTGATTTGGCAAAAACTCAAACAGGGGCATCTGGGCTTGTGGCTGGCATTAGGACTACACTGGTTTATGGCCATCCCCCTACCTGGGTTCAATTACATCACATCTTGACTTTTTGATTTAAAATCCACTGTGGGGTTGTGTGGAGGCAAAATTACAGTCTTTCTCCAGCAAATTCTGGATATGACTCTAAGACATTGATTTTTAAAATAAAGGTACTGTTATGGCAATAGCTTAAGAAAATGCACTTGAAGACATTAAAAATCCTCTTTTTTAACATTATATAGAGGACACGGCAGTATGAAACATATACAAAAACCCACACACCTACAGTCGATTTAGAATCACCAATTAACATAACGACATACATGAACCGCCAATCCCCACACAGAAAGGCCCAGGCTGCATTCAAACCCTGGAGCTTATAGTATGAGGCACCAGTGCCACCACACCACCATGCTATCTGAAAGCAAATGCCAAATGTCTAGCAAGTGATAGTTTAATCTTTGATGTTTGTTTTTTTTAAAGGATCAGTGCATAGGATTTATAGGCATTTAGCCATAAGTTTACAAATTCAAACTCACTAAATATACCTTTCACTTTCCAAAACGCAAATGCCTAGGGGAGCCAGCGTAACAGAAGAAGACCCATCCAGGTCATCGTACTATAAGGAGCTTGGAAAGAAAAGCGTCTGGACTTCTTTAGGTTGCTTGAAAAGACGTTTCACCTCTCATCCGAGAAGCTTCTTCAGTTCTAGGGTCAAATGGTGGGGAGTCCCAGATTTAAGCACCGTGGGAGTGTCTCCTCAAGAGGGACAATGGATACCCTATGATTCTCTACCTAAGCATACGAGCCGAGGTGTGAAAACAGGTGTGGGTCACAATCAGCCACGGTTTCGGGTGAGCTCATTGTGAAACCTGGCCCCACCCTATCATGTGATTTCCTGAGGTCAGATGGCCCAGGGTGTGAGTGGGCGTTAAGGCGTCTGGGAAGGGATCTCAAAATTGGATTATAGATGGCAGACAGTTGGTGTCGTAAGCCACCGCCTCTGTTCAAAGATGGTCGCTCACAGAGGACATACAATGGCTTCTTTCACTCCTTTTTCAAACCATCTGTCTTCTCTGTCCAATATGTGAACATTGGCATCCTCGAAAGAGTGACCTTTGACCTTTAGATGCAGATGGACCACCAAGTCTTGTCCTGTGGAGGTGGCTCTTCTGTGTTTTCTTTTGGATGAACCAGTTTTGGATGAACCTGAGTTTTTCCGATACACCGGCTACATAGAGGATGTCACTAAGGAAGGAGGCACGTTGTACAAAATGCTCAGGGTAGAAATGCAACATATAAGACCCAGTCCATTTAGCTAACAAAAACATGGCAGTTTGTAGGTGATTGTAAAGAAAAGATGAGATAATTATTTATATTACCCTTCAGTTTTGGCACTGGGCCCCCCCTGTAGCCTGAACAATGGTCCTTTATATAGAAAGTCAGTAATAATATCTTGAAATATCAGAGTTACATTTTCAAGTACCTCTCACTTTGTCTTTTTCATATCTGACTTTTTGTCATCTGAGTACAATGTGTCAGCTTGCAGCTCAAAGTCTAGGATTTTTCCCATGGTTAGCCCACAAGCGGTATTACAGCTTATGTCCTATATCATAGAGGGCTTTATATTTTATTTTGGTATCTCTATCCTGTTCTCAGTTGAAGTGTTCTCCGTTTTCATTTAGTTTGAAACAAATTAATAAGGGGTATAACATTTTCCTCCTAGAATACTCTAGAACTTGAAATTTGTTTAAAATTTACCCTATCAAGCCATATTCTGTAATCGCCCCACAGCCCTGTTCAGAGGGCTTTTTTGCTACAGCTGCTTCAAATCTCTTCAAAAAGCCAGATGCAATTTTCACTCATACGATGTTTTATCTTCCAATGAATATGCAACAGGGCAATTATAGACAATTATGCTAACAATAGCAACAAAGGCAGCAAACACACACACATTCATTGTGTATGTGTGTTTGCAGATCTTCCAGAAGTAACCCCCTCGCAGCAACATCCCACAGCTCTCACAGCCGCATATGCTCTGGATTTGTTTGGTTAAATGATCAAAGCAAATGGCAATTGTATAAGGTAAAGGTTGTTGTCTTCCCTTTCTTTGCCAAACTTGCAACTTACATTTAAGATTTTAGGTTTTTGCATCATCAGAGGAATAAAAGTTGAAATGAGCCCATACTGAAGGCTTTGTTTTTCATCAATCTTTGTAAACTAGTAAAAGATTACTCTTAGAGATATAAAATCTCTTTCCTCTCAAGAGGACTCTCCATTTATATGAACAAACTGGAGTCTATTAGATAGATATGATACAAACTACTGCAGCGCAGTACCTGTAATACCTACAGCATGTTCTAATCGCTCTAATAGGATATTATGGTCAACAGTATTGAACGCTGCACTGAGGTCTAGCAGGACAAGCACAGAGATGAATTTAAATTTAGGGGTTTTCAGAATCAGATTCTTCTAATTATAAAGCTACTAAAGATTCAGACACAAAGCCTACCTCATTTCTGCAGATTAATTTTCTTATTTTGTGTTTTTCCTGTTGCACATTTCTAACTTTTCTTTTATTTCATTAGAAAATGTACAAATTAAAATGACACAAGATACAATAAAACCTGACTGCATAAACAGTTTCTAATGGAGAATTTATTTTGAAACTGTTCTGGTGTATAATTTGTTTCCAATGACAGGCAAGGAAGGCTGGTCCATTGGTCCAATCAGGTTTGAAGGGGGATTTAAACACCAGCAATCCTTCACTGTATAACCTGGTATAGTCATAGCTACCTCTTGCACCAACCTTTTCGTAGCTCTCAGCTTCAACATGTTTATGCTGGCGGAGCTGTTTGGCAACTGACTTTGGCAGCATTTGGTGAAGCAGATCTTCAGCCAGCTGCCTCTGGTGCTTAAGGTCTTGTGTTTTCTCCTTCAGACTGTGGGCATAGTTCTGTATCCACTCTGTCATCTGTTTGAAAGAGAACATCACCACAGGGTAGATAAGACATGCCATGGCCAGCAGGCATATCCTCATACTGAGGCCTGAAGAGATGGATCGAGAGCCCGCCCTGAGAGCCAACACTGCACGATCAAATAAACACTGCTGAGTGTTTGTCAGAGCTTGAATTCCAGTGTGAGACCCAGACAGACGTTCCATACTTGTGCCAGAGATCTGCCATTGACTTGTGTCAAAAATATAGGAATGCTGAACATCCAGCGTAGTGTTTATCTTGTGGTCTATGTTTTCTAGCCAACAGTCATTCAGTTTCTCTGTCAAAACCCTGGCAAAGCTGAGGTAGCTCAGAATGTATGACCATCTAAACTGGAAGCCAGTAGGAGTTTGCATGTGGCCAAAGTCTCTCAACTGGTGGTTGAGCTCAATAAATGTGACCAACAGTCTTGCAGACAGTACATCTCTCCAATTAGAATTCTGTTTGGCCTTTACCAAAGTATCTTCTACTGTACACCAGACGTCAAGAAGTCTTTCAATAGCCAGTGAGAAAGCAAGAATTCCACTTTCACTGGTAATGTTTGTATCCTGTGAAGTATTTAAAAATCCTTGAATGCTCCTCACTAGCTCTTTGCAAAAGCTAGGAAACTCAGTACTGCAAGGAATCCCGATGTCATTACTTCGACCCACCAGTTTGTCACAGTGATTATCAAAGATGAGAAAAAGCATCTTAGGAAAACTTGCCTCAGCTGTCTCATTCCCTACTCTTTTGGAAAATAAATGTCTCGTCTTTTGAAGTTTACTGACAAGTTGCAGGAGAGTTAGAGTCTTGCATGAAGTCAGCTCGCTGTAAGCTGCTTCTGTAGTGTACAGCAAGTCAAAGTTGGAGTTGACGTCGATGAATACAGATCCGAGCAGGGCCATGAAAGAGAGGAGGCAGGCTGTCAGAATCCGACGAACAGTCTGGTTGCTGCCTGAATGGGAAAATATGGAACATCTGCAAAAGAAGAATACAGTTTGTTTAATGTGCTTCAGACTAACTACCCAATGCTAAGTACTGTCTAAATGCTAATTACAGGCACTGTTTTTGTTCCTTTTAGACAAATACCGGTTTCTAGACTCTGTATTTTTAAGCTTTAATGTTATTGCGTCCACTATGCTGGCACACATGCGAATTAGTGCTAAGTGACACATTAAAAAAAACAAGAATTGAACCACACAGCTCATAGCAGGCCATGTTATTTGTCAGGTGAATATGCAAGTGCATATTATTTGCATTACAAATATTCCAAAGGACATCACTACCAGACGTTTAACTGGGTTTTAGTCCTTTTTTTTTTTTTTTAAATGTATTTTGCTGGGACTGTTGCAACACATCATACAACATGTTGTTGTTGGGTATTTTTAATATTAGTGGGAATAATCTCACTATATGTTATTGTACAGATACATTCTTTATTACTGTTATATTTAGTGGTAGAATCGTTACAAAACAATAGATCCTATTATGTGCTATTGTCAAATATTATTATTATTATTTCTCAAGGACTGATATAGGGACACAATTCTTGCCTCAAATCATTTGACTCTGTGGTGAGATGGCTGCTTTTACTTCTGTCAGGCGTATGTCTTATGGATCTTGAATTATTTATAATGTTAAAACAAAGTCCTAAAAACACCTCCCTATTTAAGTGAGGGAGGACAGGAATAGATTAATTAACAGAATGTAGAATCTGAGAAATTAGAAAAATTCTAGTGAAAAGTGAAGATTTGCCTTCTTCCTGTGTACTCTTTGGTCTGGACCCATTTGAGTGCCCAGTATAGTCCTATTATAACTTGATCATGGATTTTCAGAGAAAAGCAGGGGAATGATCTGAAAAGCTTGTGTTCAGGTCATTCACCTGACTTTTCTTTTTGTTGTCACTAAATAAGATGCAAACTTATCCAAATAGTCATTATTATGAAGACAACATAAACATGCCCTAACTGCAGTCTGTCAAGTAATCAGTCAGCAGAATCTACAGCAAATGTGGAAAATGTATTTATTTATTTAATTTTAAAAGAACCATATATTCCAAATGTCTGCCTGTCGGTGTGTCCTAACTTTCTGTCTCACCTGCACAGCTGACACTCGCTGCCCGCATCGTGTTGCCTCCCCGGAGCGACTCTGCTGTTCTTTATGAACCTTCTTTTGAGAGAAGCTGAGGACAGCGTCCCAGATGCTAAACACTGTTTTTTCATCAAGTCCAAGGACGTCATGAGACTTGTGCTGGAGCTGCTGTTATTTGATTCACCGCAGATGATAGAAGCTGATAGAAGTCAGCGCAAGTCAACAGTATTGTCCACTTAATTTGTGGCCTTAAAAAATTTAAATACTGATAAAAATGAATGTATTCATTCAAATAAAACGCATTTAATCCAAAACACACATTAGGTTAGTTTTTACCGTAAAAGCTGTTTCTGCCTTTCGTAGCTCTGTGATCGCCGGCCTGTGCGGGATGTAGTACGCAGCCTCTCTCCCGAGCGGCGGGGCACGACTAAAGCTGCATGTCTCTTCGATGGCACAGGCTCCAGCGGTTTTATTATGAAAGTGATCTCGGTGGACAGGAAGTCGTGGTTTTCCTGCCAACTATTTGATGTTTTATTGGTAATAATTATTCAAATTTGATTTAATAACATGGCCATGGTTAACCTGGCACAAGTCGTTCGATCTATTTCTAAAATATAATGTTTGGGATACAGAATCATATTTTCTATGAAACTGTAAATCTCTGCAGCAGGTCACAGTTATTCATGCTGCGTAAATTCCCCTAATGTTAATCAGCCTGAAAATATCTGGCTGATTACAGCCAGATATTTTACATCTGGAAGCTGAACTGAACCGTGTCCACAGGCTGATCTGCACGTCCCACTCTGCACGGTCTCGGATTAACTCTAATTAAATGCTATACTCATATAATCCCGTTCACCCTTTTGTTCCTTTAGAATCGTATGCCATTCACTCTTGTTGTTGTTTGTCTTGTCTTTCTATTCTCCTCTTTTTTCTGTCTTTTCCTCAGCCAACCAGTGGGACTGATGGCTGTTGCTGTGGGGCGATATAAACAAAACGGACTAAACTGACTGAAACGTTTCATTGGTCCAATAAGTTCACTACCCAGACTTTTGTGTTTTGCAGTGGTTTCACTGCATTTTATACATTTAAAAATATATATATATATTTGTCATCTCACTCGAAAACATTTATTTCGATTAGATGTAAAGAAAGAAGCTCATGTTTTCCGAAGAGATATATGGAAATTTGAGTTTAGATTCAGGAATCGAAGCGCACATATTTGCACAGCTCTTTTTCCTCTTGGTTGTGGCTTTTAATTTTGAAAGCGCTTGCCGGAAGTGCTTTATGTAACTTTATTTGGCTTGAGAAATGAACACACTCCAAGTGTATAGTATTGTGTGCAGAAAGAAGGAGAATGGTGAAACATAGTGCGGTTATGGTAGGGTCGCTAACTTTCCGCGTCCTCGTGTAACGCGGTGGGCCCGCTGCCCGGTAAAGATTCCCGGGTCGGACTCCTTGTCGTTTTCACGGAGGGAGTGTAATCAGTATATGAAAGCGTTGTTTGGAGCCGTTGAACAAAGAGCTTTTCTTCCCTCTACTATTGTTACGGACTGGGACGGCTGGTATCCCTCCGATCCAGAGGCGGTCTCGAACCGTAAAAGTAAGTAAACTCATCTTTAATGTCTTTTTTTAAGGAGAAGAAAAGGTGCGTTTGAATGCGCTACTTTTATCCATTACGCAACCAGCAGGTCCAAGTGTCCGCCTGGCTAAACTGATTTGATTCAAAGCTAGCTGTAAGTTTACGCAACACTGCATATATATATATATATATGTATATGTATATGTATATATAATAGTATTTACAGGTATATTTGGTTCACACGGGTCTTTCGCTTAAATGTAATGTGTGCGGTTTAAATTTGAGCCAAACTCCTTGTTTTGTTTTCGTTAGCGAGTTTGGAAAACTAACACTCTGCGTTCTTACCGTTCAAAGTCACACAACCTATAGTGTTAATGTTATCCAGATCACATGCATATATATGGCAGCGTGATTCCACGGTTCTTTCTTTCATTTTTTTTTTTTTTGGTGCTTATTAAATCGTGGGTTTCAACCCCACGTTAGCCTAACTGAGGTCCCCCTTTGTAAGAGTGACTCACGCCATTCTTAAATCTGGAAATTCAGATTCAGTTAAGGCACATATATACGCTCAAATCGGACCGGGACACAGTGGATCCTGTCTTTATATCAGCATGAGTTAAAACTCAGATTAGTGCAAGAAGTTGGCAAAAGAACCAAAGTTTACATGACTGAAAAAACAGCTGCTGTAAGGGATTCAGGATCCAAAAGTGTTGCTGAAAGATTAAAATTAACACTTTTCATAATCAGTGTTATATCAAGGCGGTGAGCTTTGCCAGAGACACTGAGTAACATTTAATTGTCTCTTCCAAATAATGTGAGACTTCGTCCACATGGCGAGCACTTGTTGAGTTTGTCATGTTGCTCCTGTTGACAGGTGAGGGGTGCCCTGTGCTCCAGTCATGACCTCTGGGAATGGGAACACTAACAGCACCCAAAACAATGGAGAGAGTAAACCTGCCCAGGCCATAGTCAAGTCTCACATCCTCACCCATCTCATAGAAGGCTTCGTTATCCAAGAGGGTGCAGAGCCTTTCCCTGTGAGTACCGGAGCTATGTATGTTTCTGTTAATGCAAATGTTTGTTGAGTGCATGAATACACAGCCTGAAAGTGACAACAGAAGATTAGATTTGATATATCTGACAGAATATAATGTTTTGTGTTGTGTTTGTCAGCTGTTCCTCTCAGACTTCAGGTTTCTAACAGTCTGAGTCCTAATCCTCAGAACCCTTTGCACAGTGTTTGGCTCTTTCTATCAAAAGACTTCTTATAGAAAAACAATATTGATTTTCTTTCATCCTCGTCTCTTTTCACCATTTTCAAGGAGAAACACTTGCGTGAAACTTCACCTTACACCGAATTATTTTTTGTTTGCAGGCCTGAGTGCTCCTCATCCTCCCTCTTTGGGATTTTTGAGCCACTACTTGAAATTTTCTTGGCAGAACTGACTTCATGTTTCTATATAGATTATAGTGCATTATGACATTATAATAATTGGCCTCACTTAGTAAATCTGTCCAATAATGTATAAAAAAATAAAAGCATCTTATTTTCTTATATTTACGTGCTGTGTACCTGCTCTACGCCTCACTGGTTAGGATTTCCATGACTGCAGTAAAATTCTTCATCCATCATTTATCCCAGCTGCCCTGAAGAAAAAACTAATTCATGATGATCCCAAAGACTGCAGTTACTAATGATCACTGATGACCTTAAACACATTTTTATAATTTAACATAGTCCATAATCTTGAGCTTGTGTAGCGTTCTGCGCTCTTCATGCAGAAACAACTCAACAAGAAGCAGTTTATATTCCAGAGTTGTGGTGTTCACAGTTCAGCTGTGGTTAAAAACTTAAGAATGATCAGGAGGTAGGGATGCAACGATACCAATTTTTGCAAACCGATACGATACCGATACTTGGATCCGAGTACTTGCTAGGGCTGCTCGATTATGGCAAAAATGATAATCACGATTATTTTCACTGAAATTGAGATCTCGATTATTTGACGATATTTATTTAACCCTTTAAGACCTACGAATGACTGGGCAGCGCGATGACTTTTGGACCTCGGTGTAACAGCATCAAGTTAGAAGTTAGAATCAAACTTATGGGAGAGGGTAGCCCTCAAACACGTAATGAGAACGACCAACAGCTGAAACCATCTTTGGGTAAAACTTGTCTGAGAAAATGTGTTTTTGTTTAGTTTTACCACAGTCCCATCTGCTTTATGGCCTGTGCTGCAGCTAGACACCAGGGGGCAGTAGAGATGGCTCCAGGTGTTTTCTACATTCATTGGTCTGAATGAGTAATGTCACATTAACAAGATGAGGATTGTGCATTACTGTTTTGGAGAATTGTGTGTGTGTGTGTGTGTGTGTGTGTGTGTGTGTGTGTGTGTGTGTGTGTGTGTGTGTGTGGCGCACGTGCACACACTGTAATTTGATCCCTACATCACATCAAATTACAGTGAGGTAATTTAATGTGATGTAGGCACAGTAAAAATGCTAAAATTTTATCAGCATTTCAAAAACCAAACATGAGCACACTGTGCATGTGTGTGCAACAGTTCAAGGCCTTAACTTTGTACAAAGTCTGTTTGGGCTGAGCAAGTGAAGTAAGGTTCAGTGACTGAGGGGAAAATGCTGAAATTTGTGCTCTTTGAGCACTTTGCCTGGGCTGAGCCACCTGACTGCTCAGTGGTAGCCTGTATCACCATGTTCAGTTTCATGCTCCTCCAAAAGTACAACAAACTGCATGTAAATCAGTGCCTTTGTTACAACATCACAGCATGGTTAAATCTGGGACTCTCCACCATTTGACCTTAGAACTGAAGAAGCTTCTCGGATGAGAGGTGAAACGTCTTCAAGAACTTAAAGAAGTCCAGACGCTTTTCTTTGCAAGCTCCTTGACTACGATGACCTGGATGACTGAGAACCTTCACAGACATCACTAATGTTTGGTTTCTTAGTACAGGGCTCTAAGTACAACGTCCTCTGGTGTATAACACAATGCAAAAATACCAGTTAAAATTCTGGGTTTGATTCAGTCACTTTAACACCTCCTCAGAGGCTTGATATTTTTCCCAACCATAAAAAACTACTCAAAAAACACTAAAGATAAAAAGCCTGAAATTTTCACTGTTTTTTGTTTGGTTTCTTACCATATAAATTGTTAATTAGTATAAGCAATGTGAGCGACACAGAGAAACCATGAAGGTCCTGGGTTCGAATCAGCTATCTGGGGCCTTTCTGTGGGGAGTTTACATGTTCTCCCCTTGTCTGCGTGGGGTTCCCTGCAGGTACTCTGGTACTCGTTCTTCCTCCCACAATCCAGAGACATGTAGTTGGTGGGATTAGGTTAAAGTGATGATTCTAAATTGCCCATAGGTATGAATGTAAGTGCAAACTAATGTCTGTCTCTCTGTGTTAACCTGCAACATGACCTGTGTAGGCGGCACCCTGTGTTTTGCCACATGGAAGCTGGGATAGGCTGAATAGGAGAAAATATTTTTGTTTTGTTTTATTTATTTTTTGCCAACACAAATAAAATCTTACTCTCACAGCAACTTTAATAAGTGCTTTTATTTATTTAGATTACTTCCTTCTTCTGTTGCTCTAAGCAGATTTCTGTAATTCTATAATTCAAACCAACGACATGTTTGTTAAACCGTTTCCTAACAAGACCGTTGGAAGAAGCCTCAGCATTAATATGCTGTTTATCTTTATTAAAAGACTATGTATAACAGGCTTTTAAGTCATGTTTTTAACCACAGTCTTCTTAAAAAGCTTTTGTTTTTGCTAATTATAGAATTATTCCTAAATAGTTCTAGGATGACGTCAGTTCTGCCTCCATTACCCACCAGCTGATCGCTGTAAGATTTAAGAGAGACACAAGGCCTTTTATTTCCCACTAGGACAAGAGTGATTATAGGTCATACTATTAAGAAAGTTTCATTCATGTACATGCTTATGAATGATTTCATCCAACAGTATTTAATAAGCATGAGTGCACTGATATGTTTTTGTGTCTGCAGGTGGAACGTCCATCTTTCTCAATAGAGAATCTAAGAAGATATACACCAGATTCAAAGATGGACAGCCTGTCAACAAAGGGTTTGTCAAATTTAAACGTTTCTCTTTCTCAGAATATGGGTTTGGTTTGGGCACGCTTGTCCCTGTAAATCAGTCCAAAGCTGTACTGAGTGGTTGTCTTTATTCCTCAGATTCCTTGTAGACTTTCAAAATCAGTGCCCAGGACTATGAAGCTGTTTTTGTGGCTCTTGGTGGCCCGACACTTTACTAAGACAAGCTATAAAATTAATTTATAACTTTTTAGAAATGCATTTCTCTGGATTTTTATAGTTATTGTTCTGTCTCTCACTGTTCAAATCAACTCAAATTGTAGACTAGAGGTAGATTTCTTTATTTAGTGGGCAAACTTACAAAACCAGCTGGTGTTCAAATAATTTTTTCCCTGACTGTAGATTGTACCAACATCAATTTGTGTCCCACTGTTTTCCAACTGTCAGTAGGGTTTTGGATGGCCCTTTGTAATAAATGTATAAATGAAAATCATTACTGTGCCTCAGCATATTTGACCCGTCCAACACTTCTTCCCCAGCTGGGTTTGTGACAAAGATTTGATTGACTGCAGAGCTTCAGAATACACAGTAAACTGTAGTCAGCCAGTGTCCGGCAGTCTCGCCTCTGTCAGTGTGCCCCAGGGCAGCTGTGGCTACAATGTATCCCATCACACCTTCATCCTTGCTCAGTTATATGCAAGATTGAGGAGATTTCCAGCATTTCTTTTCTGAGGGTGCATGTAGAGGTAGAAGGTGTAGGACAGCATCATGTTGAAGATGCTTAAAAGCATAAGAGCAAGCAGGGACGCTTGTTTTGCATCACTTTTGAATGGGCTCTGAACAGGAACATTTTACAGAATGATGCCATATGCATTTTCATGGAAGGACGGTATCATCAAAAGCTCCCTAAGTTGGAACAGTTTGTTAATTTAATTTCATATCGTACAAGTGAAACCAAGTCCAGTCTGATCTGTCACTACCACAGGGATTGGTCGAAGGGTTTTGAAAGTAGCAAAGTGACCTCAGCTGCACATATAAACGTGTTTTGGCTGCTCAGTGAGACTAAAAAAGTGCCATTAAATTTCATTCAGCATTTATTTTGTGTAAGAAAGCAGTCAGGAATACTGGGCATAAAGGGAGTTGTGTAGAACTCTAGAGTTGTGTTAGCCCCTTGTTTTGGTTAACAGCTTTGGTGTTGGTGCTGCTGGATGCAGTTCTTTTTACTGGATGTTCAACAGTTTCAGCGTGATGATCACAAAGATTGTGTTGACTGTTCCCTCAGAGGTAAAGGGCCAGCAGGAGCCCATGCTGACCTGTGAATTATGCGGCAGGGTGGATTTTGCCTACATCTTCAAAAGATCTAAGAGGTTCTGTTCTACGGTGTGCGCTAAACGGTAAGATCATTGTCTTCATTTTCACAGTTCACTGTGGTTCACTGCCTTAATATTGTCTTCGAGCTGATACATCATTAGTCGACATTTAGGAGAATATGACTGAGGAAGCTACTTGAGTGTTTGGTCCAGACTTTGCCTGTGACCTCAGTGTCACATGTTTCTCTCCTGTGTGCAGTGACTTGCTGTGTGCTATAGTTCCAGCTATTTTAAAATATTTTAGGGTCTTTACCTTAGAATATAAAGCACCTTGAGGTGACTACTGTTGTGAACTGGCGCTATAGAAATAAAATGGAACTGAATACAAAGAACACTTCTACTGAGAATGACAAAGGAATAACTTAATTCACAACACACCAGACGTAAACATCTAGTTCAGATTTGTGAATGATGCACAGATTTTGAACTTGCCTTGTTTGCTATCCTTGTAGTTACAATGTGGGATGCACAAAGCGAATGGGTCTGTTCCCGAACCGCAAAACCACCCTGGAGAACATGAAGAAGCAAAAAGCTGTGAATGGAAACCACAAAAACACCATCATAGACTCTAAAAAGAAGGTGAGACAGTCAGGACTATTTACCCTAATGAAGTGAAGGATAACCGAGAGTGGTTTGCAAAGATGGTGGTGGTTGGTGCTTTGAACCCCGGCTGCTCCAGTCTGCATGTGGCTAACATTGTAAAGTTAGTAAGATGCTGAACCCAAGTTACTCCCAGTGCATCCATCAGACTGTAAATGTTACATAGAAGTGCAGAGTGTGTGTGGGTTTGCTGTGTCTCTCAGTACGGTCTCAACAGCATAGAGGAGGTTTCAGTACTCTAGCAGAGCTGAACACGGCCATAGAAGCTCTTTAAGCTGTCAGCAGGACTGGTATCTGCTCCTTTGTGTAAGAAGGAACAGGATAAGCACTGCCCAAACCAGAGAGTGGATATCTCTGACCAAACAATCAGAAACGAGCTTTATCAGGATGGCCTGAGGGCACGAGTCCTTCAGTGGCCTTGTGCTTCCTGCAGTTTCTGAAGGATGAAGAACTGAAATGTTTGAAGGTTGCCATGTTGCCACCATCCTGGAGGTCCAGACTGGCTCTTAGTCCATATTCTTGTGCCTTCCCAGTGTCATCAGCATGGACCCTACCACTAACAAGGGTGTTCAAAACACCAACAACCAAAATATAAATAAACACGAGGCTAAGAAGAATTCTGGATTCTGCTGTAAAAAAAATGGGTACCAAGCTTTTTGAATATGATATATAATATATGTATATATATATATGTATTTATAAATATATAAACATAATATATATATATATATATATATATATATATATTAGGGGTGCAACGATATTCGTATCGATATTGAACCGTTCGATACAGTGCTTTCGGTTCGGTACGCATATGTATCGAACAATACAACATTTGTAATTTATTTTATCAACTTTCCTTCTGACGATGCTGTCTGTGTTGAGCGCTCAGTGAATCTGTGTTCGACTACTCCGCCTAGGCTGCACTGTCGAGCGCAGATCCACTGAGCGCTCAACACAGACAGCATAGACAGAAGGAAGAGCGCAGGGCACCTCCCCCACCCTCATTCAGATCTGGCGTTTGGAATTATTTTGGTTTTCATGTGACGTATGACCCTGAAGGTAAGCGAGTCATGGACTAAAGTAAAACAGTATGTTGGATGTGCCATGCAATGCTCAATTACATGGGTGGGAACTAGTGTGTTAGCGCAGTTAGCTCGTTAACGTGTTGGCCGTCTAGCCCCATGCACGGGGCGATCGGCGGTAGCTCGTTAACGGAGATTTGCCGTGTTGTGGCGTTAAGGTCATTTCAACGAGATTAACCTGAAAGCACTAGTGGGAACACAACGAATATGACTGCACATTTACGCCGACATCATCCTAGTGCAAAGACAAGTGGAAGCAGACAAAAACAACAAGCACGCATGCTACAAACTTTACCCGAGTCATTTAGACAGCTGTTAGCACATGATTCTCCTTATGGGGACCTGATATGTTTAATATGCTGCTGAGAATATAGCCCAGAAGAAGCGATAGTATAGCTTTTATTTTGGAAAGAGACATTTCTCTGTAATAAACTCTCTTTTCCAAAGATGAGTGATTCCTCAATCAGATACAGGGCTGCAATATCGCTAGCCCGACGTCCCGGGGCTAGCGATTTTTTCAGTCGGGCTACCAAAATCTATCTCTTCCCTGCCCGTCGGGCTATTGTAGGAAGGAAAAATATATGTCAATGCTTTTGCATTCTTTCAGAAATGTAGCTGGGTAATTATGTCATTGGCATCGGTGAGCCACTGTCAATATGTGACATATTGAAATCGCGTTTGAATTTGCGCTTGTTTTTTTGCTTTCACTTTGCAATCGTGCGAACTGTGTATAGAGAGCGACAGCACTGATCTGTGAGTGATGATAATTTGTGCACCAATTCCTCTGACATCGTCTTATTAATCGTTAGCTTACTATGCAAACATGACAAGTGAAATCTCCCGCAGCAAGCTTAAACATGTGAGAGGTTGATCGCGCAGAGAATCGCTGAGCTTATGTGAGTGCGTGTGTAAAAGCATTTCAGTTCTGCTGAGCCAAATAAGACAGGTCAGGGTGAAGAAGTGACAGCCAAAGAAAAGCTTACCACAAAACGGAGAAGTTATGACAAATCAGACTATAAGGCAAAAAGAAAGTGCAGCTTTATGGTTTCATGGACAAAAGAATTTCTGTGGCTGCATATGAGAGCTAAATAACCAGGGCTGCACATAAGTGGTCCGCAGGTGCGCATTCGCTGTCAAAATAAAAAACACGCACAAGGGTTAGGGTTAAATTTAAAAACTGTACTTTTGAGTTAAAATATATATTTATAATTTTAATAAATGACAAATTAAAAAGGCATGAACATTTTTTTTGTATCGAAAAAATATCGAACCGTGACACCAAAGTATCGAACCGAACTGAATTTTGTGTATCGTTGCACCCCTAATAAAATAAATAGTATGTATAGTATGTATGTATGTATGTATGTATGTATGTATGTATGTATGTATGTATGTATGTATGTATCACGTATACGTATACATATATACATATACGTGTGGAGTTTGCATGTTTGCATGTTCTCCCCGTGTTTGCGTGGGTTCCCTCCGGGTACTCCGGCTTCCTCCCACCGTCCAAAGACATGCAGTTTGTGGGGATAGGTTAATTGGATAATCCAAATTGCCACTAGGTGTGAATGTGAGTGCGAATGGTTGTCTGTCCTTGTGTGTTAGCCCTGCGACAGACTGGTGACCTGTCCAGGGTGTACCCCGCCTCTCGCCCTATGACAGCTGGGATTGGCTCCAGCGCCCCCCGCGACCCTGAAAAGGATAAGCGGAAGCGAATGATGTATGTATGTATGTATGTATGTATGTCCTTTCTCTTTTTCTTTTTTTTCTTTTTTTTTAAATCAGACTGATGTATTACACCTATAAATGAGAGAAAAACCTCAATATAGTCCCATTTTTCTCTTGGACTCTCTCAGACTGCTCCCTGTGTTCAGAGGCCTGCTGCTGCTCTGCCTACTGCTCACTCAGTCCACCCTGCACAGGAGGATTCAAATCAGTGTTCAGATTTGTCCCTCTACAAAAGACCCCCGTCCCCCGTGTCAGTTCCCCAGCGCCTGCCTGTGACACAAGGCTCTGAGCTGCCACTGCTGCACCATGGCTTCCTGCCCAGTGATCCGGGGCAGTGGAACATAGGGGACGTTTACGAGTTCATCTCGTCTCTGCCAGGTGGGTGATCAATCTGGTAACGCCTGCGTTCATCTCCAGCTGTGAATTTTTCTTTCTTTACAGTGCAGAATAGAGTCAAGTGTGCACAACTCTACAGAGGCTCTTCTCATTTATTCATAATTTGTTTCTATGGAGACAGACAAACTTGTAATAACTTAAACTGAACATTAATCTACAAATCGTTAAAGGCACTTAACTCAATCGATGACAACTAAAAATCTCAACCAGTCTAAATCTCAGTGACCTGAAGTTTTGTGAAAATCTTGTGAATTTTCTAACCCTGAGAGGAAGCCACTTAGGGGTTTCAAACTGATACCATCGGTGTATCTACTATCTGCTCTCAGACAAGTTCCAGTGTCAGTCATCTTGGACTCAGCGTCAGAATCAGAATACTTCCTCAGGGATTACCGTAATAAAGTTTTCTGATTCTGTTTCAGAGGTGAGAAGTTGCGTTTTCTAAAAATCTTGTGAATGCAGTAACTGGACATGACGTAGGATAGGTCCATCTCCTAAATATCTTGGCTGTAGCTCAGGTGGCAGAGCAGGTCAGCCACTAATCAGAAGGTCGGTGGTTCGATCCCAGGCTGCCTCCTGGCTGCATGCAAATATCCTTGGGCAAGATACTAACCCCATGTTTGCCTACTGGTGGTGGTCAGAGGGCCCGGTGGCGCCAGTGTCCGGCAGCCTCGCCTCTGTCAGTGCGCCCCAGGGCAGCTGTGGCTACAATGTAGCTTGCCATCAC
>NW_024582735.1:508504-535090 GCF_018398535.1 Haplochromis burtoni
TATAGAACCAAGTCCGCCAGAGCTTATTTTTTTTTTACATGTTGTAGTGCCATTTGTGGGAGCATTTCAAGTTGCTATACATAAACTGTTATAGCCCATATTTTAATAATATGTATGCATTAAGTCCATAGTAACTACATTAATTGCAAAAAAGTGCAATAAACTACAAAAAAATTGAAAATCGTTTTTGTTTTTTTACATATATTTCTACTTGGAGAAATTTAAGAGGTTTATCCCTCAAAACTTTAAATACAAAAAAGTTGCAAAAAATAGTTTACAACAACAGGAAATTTATTTTGAGTGTCTTCATAGTTTTATTTTGGAGATACCAATTTTTATATACTGCAGGAAAAACGAAAAAACAATCCTATGATGCAAATTTGCAAAGAAAACAGCAGGTGCATCAAAATAAACTATTTCAGTGAATGTTCTAAGCATCCCAGAAACTATTCAGAAAAGTCAAACATGACCAGTATAGGCTTTTAAGGCCTACAAGTAAAAAACTACATTTTCCGCGAAAATGACGTCACTTCCGGTTTCGGGCAGGAAATGGCGGACATGCGATAGTTCGCGCTGACGTCTGTTTCACTGTGGGAAGTGTTACGAACAGCTGATCGGATCGGCAAAGCGTGTTTCTGGAATATTATGTTTTTGTTCCTGCAAGCGCTTTTTATGCAATTTTTGCAAAGCTTTATGTGGAAGGAAACCGTGACCGAGGACAAGCTGATGGCATAAGATGTAAGTACAACTCCTCCGGTTTCATATGCAAAACAAATTATTGCGCTAGCTTACACGGTTCAGGTTCTACAGGGATTTAAAAATAGTTACACAAAACGGAGCGTGCTGCTCTGACCGGCTTTAAAGGGTTAACAATCATGAATGCTTTAAAAAATAATATAAAATAGTGTGCAACACCACTGAAGTTTTTTTTTTTACCTCTCTTTTCAACCAACGGCAGTCACTCTCCTCTCCAAATAACTTCTGCTTAGCTTTCCGAGCTTCCCTCGGGTCCTCTTAATCAGCGGTCTCCAACCTTTTTTGCGCCACGGACCGGTTTATAAGGTGTCGCGGATAAATGAGGGAGGGGCTAATAATCGGCTCAGTCATTTTTAATGATCGTTGAAAGCCCAGATCGTAATCGTGATTAAAATTCGATTAATTGAGCAGCCCTAGTACTTGCCGATACAGAGTACAAAAACCGATACTTCTACCACACACACACACACACACACACACAACACACACACACACACACACACACACACACATGCAATGAATTGGAAGACAGGTTTTATTTTATTCTCTGCCGATAATAAATAATATCTTAATAAAAATGACCACAAAAAAATTTCAAGTGAAAAATAAGCACTTCTGTTAAATTATTGCAGAGTCTCCACATTGTAATTTAACAAAATATCACTGAACTATTGGCACTGTCTCGAGCTTTCGGAATAATAAATAAACACTTCTGTTTGGAATAAAATAAATACAAATTAGGTTTGAGAATAAAATAAACTTTTAAATTGTTGCAGAGTGTCCATATTGTAAACAAACAAACAAAATAACGAAAGTATTTGGCATTGACGAACGAACTCCCCATCTGCCTGGTCATCCAGAGCGATAAAATGAGTCAGAGCCTCTGTTATTTTAACTGCCCGTGGATTTTCTCTTGACATTTTTCATCGCTTTTCCAAAACCTGAGTTAAAGTTGGCTGTTCCGGTCCACACTGCTGACATTTTGTTTAGCCTAGCTACAGCAGCCTCCATAGGGGTGCAACGATACACAAAATTCACGGTTCGGCGATACTTTGGTGTCACGGTTCGATATTTTTTCGATACAAAAAAAATGTTCATGCCTTTTTAATTTGTCATTTATTAAAATTATAAATATATATTTTAACTCAAAAGTACAGTTTTTAAATTTAACCCTAACCCTTGTGCGTGTTTTTTATTTTGACAGCGAATGCGCACCTGCGGACCACTTATGTGCAGCCCTGGTTATTTAGCTCGTCATATTGCAGCCACAGAAATTCTTTTGTCCATGAAACCATAAAGCTGCACTTTCTTTTTGCCTTATAGTCTGATTTGTCATAACTTCTCCGTTTTGTGGTAAGCTTTTCTTTGGCTGTCACTTCTTCACCCTGACCTGTCTTATTTGGCTCAGCAGAACTAAAATATATATCCTGCTGCTTTTACACACGCACTCACATAAGCTCAGCGATTCTCTGCGCGATCAACCTCTCACATGTTTAAGCTTGCTGCGGGAGATTTCACTTGTCATGTTTGCATAGTAAGCTAACGATTAGATAAGACGATGTCAGAGGAATTGGTGCGCAAATTATCATCACTCACAGATCAGTGCTGTCGCTCTCTATACACAGTTCGCGCGATTGCAAAGTGAAAGCAAAAAAACAAGCGCAAATTCAAACGCGACTTCAATATGTCACATATTGACAGTGGCTCACCGATGCCAATGACATAATTACCCAGCTACATTTCGAAAGAATGCAAAAGCATTGACATATATTTTTCCTTCCTACAATAGCCCGACGGGCAGGGCAGAGATAGATTTTGGTAGCCCGACTGAAAAAATCGCTAGCCCCGGGACGTCGGGCTAGCGATATTGCGAGCCCTGTATCTGATTGAGGAATCACTCATCTTTGGAAAAGAGAGTTTATTACAGAGAAATGTCTCTTTCCAAAATAAAAGCTATACTATACGCTTCTTCTGGGCTATATTCTCAGCAGCATATTAAACATATCAGGTCCCATAAGGAGAATCATGTGCTAACGGCTGTCTAAATGACTCGGGTAAAGTTTGTAGCATGCATGCTTGTTGTTTTTGTCTGCTTCCACTTGTCTTTGCACTAGGATGATGTCGGCGTAAATGTGCAGTCATATTCGTTGTGTTCCCACTAGTGCTGTCAGCGTTAATCTCGTTGAAATGACTTAACGCCACAACACGGCAAATCTCCGTTAACGAGCTACCGCCGATCGCCCCGTGCATGGGGCTGACGGCCAACACGTTAACGAGCTAACTGCGCTAACACACTAGTTCCCACCCATGTAATTGAGCATTGCGTGGCACATCCAACATACTGTTTTACTTTAGTCCATGACTCGCTTACCTTCAGGGTCATACGTCACATGAAAACCAAAATAATTCCAAACGCCAGATCTGAATGAGGGTGGGGAGGTTCAATTTGCCATGTTGCAAGGAGAGCTTAACTTCTGTCTCGCTAGCTTGCCCTGCGCTCTTCCTTCTGACATGCTGTCTGTGTTGAGCGCTCAGTGGATCTGCGCTCGACAGTGCAGCCTAGGCGGAGTAGTCGAACGCAGATTCACTGAGCGCTCAACACAGACAGCATCGTCAGAAGGAAAGTTGATAAAATAAATTACAAATTTTGTATTGTTCGATACATATGCGTACCGAACCGAAAGCACTGTATTGAACGGTTCAATATCGATACGAATATCGTTGCACCCAGCCTCCAGTTTCTCTTTTTTATCTGGAGCTGCCAGTCTGACTCGTCTAACCCTGTGCCTGTTTAGCGATGTCCCCCTAGTGGCCAATCTAAAAAACTACAACAAAAATGACAAGCCACCCTCTGATTAATGAAATAAGTTAGTATCGGTTCATGGTATCGGTTAACTTTTACGAGTATGAGTACACACACATTTTACAGTATCGGCCCCGATACCCGATACCAGTATCGGTATCGGTGCATCCCTATCAGGAGGTTATGGCATTAAATGCAAAGCTACATGATCTGCTCCACTTTGTTTATTATGGCAGTTGTTTTCACGAATGGTCTGATAGTCTGTCGTCATGAATTATGGGATGGCGTCTCCCCCTATTTCATAAAGGATGGTCCAGTGACAGTCTGTTCACATAACGTGGCTACTCTGGTTCTGACGATCTGTGCTGATGGTTTTACAAACTCACTGTAGAAAGCTGGAGCGTGTGGCTCCACGTCCTCCCATTGTGCAAATGTGAAACCAGACTTTCCCGTCTGTGGGAGCTGTTACGTTGCACTTTTGGAGCCAGTGTCTGCGCAGTACTGACTTGAGGTGCAGTCACTGCGTCGAACTCCCGCCCACACCGACTGGACGTGACCACGAACATGCCCCTCTGCTCTTTTAAGGTAGCCCAGCTGCTCCAGTTTGAGGGTATCTGCTGATGGGTTTACCGTTACTGACAGCTTGTTTATTTGTATTAATTTTTTTTATTTTTATTATTTTATAAGCTTAAATCGTTTTTTTATGTTATATATTTTTTTTTTTTTCTAATTGTATCATTCAATTTTGTTTATGTTTATCTTTATTATTTTTGTTTTTTTTTTTTTTTTATTTTATTTACTCTTTATTTTATTTTTTTTATTTTTTTTTATTTTTATTTTTAATTTTTTATTTTTTTATTTTTGTATATATTTTTTTTTATATTGTGTTTATGTTTTTTTTTTTGTTTTTTTTTTTACATATTAATAGGTAACATCACGACTATCACACATCACCTCGTCCAAAGGCAGCCTGTCACAACGCGCTCCATCCGGAGATGGACCCCAGAAAAGGAGGATGCTCTGAGAGACTGCTATGACACCACAGACTGGGATGTGCTCCTGAGCCCACATGGTGAGGACATAGAGGGGGCGACACACTGTCTTACAGACTACCTCAACTTTTGTGTGGACACAGTCGCCCCTGCTAAGACGGTACGGTGTTATCCTAATAACAAACCGTGGGTAACACAGGAAGTCAAAGCTGTCCTCAACATGAAGAAGAAGGCTTTCAGGAGCAAAGTGAAGGAGGAGATGAAAGCAGCACAGCGGGAGGTGAAACGCTGCCTGAGGGAAGCAAAGGACACCTACAGGAGGAAGGTGGAGCAGAAGTTGGAGAGGAACAATATGAGGGAGGTCTGGAATGGTGTGAAAACCATCACAGGCCACAACACCAAGAAAAGCACAGTGGGGGGGACTGTGGAGAAGGCAAACGAACTCAACAACTTCTTCAACAGGTTTGACCAGCCCACAACCCCCCCACCCTCACCCTCACCTTCACTACAGAGTCCTCTCCCCACTCTCCTACCTCCCTCGCTTCCCCCCCTTCCTGACACCATGACACCCCCCTCCTCCAATCCCTCTCTCAGCAGCAAGACATCTCCCCCCCTCCCCTCCTCCCAAACATCTCCCAGTGTCACAGTGGATCAGGTCAGGAGACAACTGAGGAAGCTTCGCCCCAGAAAGGCAGCAGGCCCAGACAAGGTGTGTCCTAGGATGCTAAAGGCGTGTGCTGCTGAACTTGGGGAGCCGCTACAACGAGTCTTCAACCTCAGTCTGCGACTGGGGAGAGTGCCCGCCCTATGGAAGACATCCTGCATCGTCCCGGTCCCCAAAAGGAACCGGCCCAATGAGCTGAATGACTTCCGACCGGTGGCACTGACGTCACATCTTATGAAGACTCTAGAGCGGCTCTTCCTCAACCTCCTCCGACCACAGGTACAACATGCCCAGGACCCACTACAGTTTGCATACAAGGCGGGTGTCGGAGTGGAGGATGCCATCCTGTACCTCCTACACAGAGCCCACTCACACCTGGATGGGGGAAAAGGCACGGTCAGGATCCTGTTTCTTGACTTTTCCAGTGCCTTTAATACCATCCGGCCCTGTATGCTTCAGGAAAAACTGAACAGGATGGAGGTGGACCCCTGCCTGGTGGCTTGGATCTCCGACTACCTCACCGACAGACCACAGTACGTCAGGCTGAAGGACATCACGTCTGACACTGTGGTCAGCAGCACAGGAGCACCACAGGGAACTGTGCTGTCCCCTCTTCTCTTCACCCTGTACACCTCTGACTTCTGCTACAACTCTGAATTATGCCACATTCAGAAGTTTGCAGATGACACGGCCATCATGGGGTGTATCTGGGATGATCAGGAAGAGGAGTACAGAAGTCTGGTGAGGAACTTTGTCGCATGGAGTCACACAAACCACCTGCAACTCAACACCTCAAAGACTAAGGAACTGGTTGTGGACTTCGGGAGGTCCAGAGCAGGTCCACTGCCGGTTCAGATAGAGGGGGAGGAGGTGGAGGTGGTCAACAAGTACAAGTACCTCGGGCTGTGGGTGGACAATAAACTGGACTGGTCATGCAACACAGAGCACCTGTATAAAAAAGCCCAAAGCCGACTGTACTTCCTCAGGAGGCTGAGGTCTTTTAACATCTGCAGGAAGCTCCTGAGGATGTTTTACCAGTCGGTGGTTGCTGGAGTACTTTTCTATGCTGTGGTGTGCTGGGGGAGCAGCACAGCAAAGAGGGACTCATCCAGGCTGGAGAAACTGATCAGGAGGGCTAGCTCTGTGGTCGGCATGAAGCTGGACACTCTGGTGACAGTGGCAGAGAAAAGGACATTAAAGAAACTGCTGGACATTATGACAATGCCTGGCATCCTCTGCACACGGCCATTAACAACCAGAAGAGTCTGTTCAGTGACAGGTTGCTTCTCCCCAAGACAAGAACTAACAGACTTAAAAACTCCTTTGTCCCACACGCCATCAGACTGTTTAACTCCTCTCTGGAGGGGAGAGGGAGGGAGAAACAGGAGGACAAAGGAGGGGGGAACAACTAAGCTGTAGTGCCTCTTCACCTCACTGTACAATACCTTGTGCAATACTTTTTGTAAATAGTCAACAGTGCAATAGACTCAATACTTGAAATGTGCAATTCACTTGTATTTTTATTTTTTATTCCTATTTATTCTATTTATCCCCTTGTATATTTTATTTATATTGTCTCTGTATTTATATATATGTGTGTGTGTGTGTGTGTGTGTGATGTGTGTGTGTGTGTGATGTGTGTGTGTGGTGTTGTGTGGGATGTTGTGTTGTGGTGTGTGTTGGGGTATATATATATATATAATATTCTGTAACTCTGTAACTTCTGTCGGTGCTGTGCTTTTTTGGAAATCGAATTTCCCAGAGGAACCCACCCGAGGGATTAATAAAGTTCTATCTTATCTTATCTTATAGTTGTACACAACATCTGACATCACTCTGTAGCTCCTGGTGGTGATTTGTTTGCTAGATTAGCTGTTAGCGTATGCAGTGTGTTACTGGCTAGTTAGCAGTGCTACACACATTTTTGAAGGATTTATTACTCCTTAGTTTGTGTTGTCTTATTTTAAACAGAGGTGACGTCAGCAGAGTTGCTTTTAGAATTATCTGGACATTAAAAGTCATTCTTTGAGATTTTAACATAAGACTGAGGATGATATAGAACTGCAGATTTAAACAGTCTTAGATCCACTCACAGATCACTCTGCTGACATGGAAACATTAAATAAAATGTTAGATCTAAAAATGCAGCAGAAGGTTTGATAGAAGTTTAATTTGTCCTTTTCATGTAATAACAGAGTCCACATTATTATGAACAGATAGTGAGCGAGACCAAGCTGGGTGTTCAGAGGTTTGGAGAAGCTTGTTTCCTTTCTGTCACCACAGCTGTCCTGTGCCAGATGTTCTGTTGACTCACTGAGAGACATCATTTCAGAAACATCAGGAAGCTTATTGCAGGGATCAGCCTGCTAGAACAGCCTGTTTCAGTTTAAGCGTTGTTTTCAATAAATTTAATGCTCAAAAAAGGTTTTGTGTTCCATGTTGAAGCAAAATATGATTTTTGCCATTTTTCAAGTGGTCTTAAAGTTTTGGACTGTGTATTATCCCCTCTGGTTACTCTGGAATGAATAGCTTTGAATGACTTTATGGCAAATAAGACTCTATTAGCAAAACACAATGTGAAAGAATTCCTTATTAAAGTGAATAAGTGAAGACCTTTGACTTTCATCAGGTTTTATTTAATGCTGTCAAAGAAAATCTCATGTTCTCTTTATGCAGTTGAATATATTCAGTGTTTAAAGCAGAAACTGTGCAGGTCTGAGATCAGCAGCTTTCCTAAACACTGTTTATGCTCTTATATAATGACTCCAGTTACATGGATGTTTAATCTCTTTGACTTTTTGAAGTTTAGTCCAATGTAATGTGGGTAGTTACCATTAAGAGTGGACATATAAGAATATTTATCTGTTGTCACTGGGCAGGGTGAGGAATCCTAGGTCAGCATCTGTTACTCTATAGACAAAATAATCATCACAAACTGTCAAATGTGAAGTTTATCCCTAAAATATGTGGAGACAGAAACATGCAGCTGTTTACAGATATTTATTTAACAGCTCTGCAGAGGAAAAGGAGAACAGTTCAGCCTGTAATGTAACAGTAATGTTGATGACTGGGCAGCGCGATGACTTTTGGACCTCGGTGTAACAGCATCAAGTTAGAAGTTAGAATCAAACTTATGGGAGAGGGTAGCCCTCAAACACGTAATGAGAACGACCAACAGCTGAAACCATCTTTGGGTAAAACTTGTCTGAGAAAATGTGTTTTTGTTTAGTTTTACCACAGTCCCATCTGCTTTATGGCCTGTGCTGCAGCTAGACACCAGGGGGCAGTAGAGATGGCTCCAGGTGTTTTCTACATTCATTGGTCTGAATGAGTAATGTCACATTAACAAGATGAGGATTGTGCATTACTGTTTTGGAGAATTGTGTGTGTGTGTGTGTGTGTGTGTGTGTGTGTGTGTGTGTGTGTGTGTGTGTGTGTGTGTGCGCGCACGTGCACACACTGTAATTTGATCCCTACATCACATCAAATTACAGTGAGGTAATTTAATGTGATGTAGGCACAGTAAAAATGCTAAAATTTTATCAGCATTTCAAAAACCAAACATGAGCACACTGTGCATGTGTGTGCAACAGTTCAAGGCCTTAACTTTGTACAAAGTCTGTTTGGGCTGAGCAAGTGAAGTAAGGTTCAGTGACTGAGGGGAAAATGCTGAAATTTGTGCTCTTTGAGCACTTTGCCTGGGCTGAGCCACCTGACTGCTCAGTGGTAGCCTGTATCACCATGTTCAGTTTCATGCTCCTCCAAAAGTACAACAAACTGCATGTAAATCAGTGCCTTTGTTACAACATCACAGCATGGTTAATCTGGGACTCTCCACCATTTGACCTTAGAACTGAAGAAGCTTCTCGGATGAGAGGTGAAACGTCTTCAAGCAACTTAAAGAAGTCCAGACGCTTTTCTTTGCAAGCTCCTTGACTACGATGACCTGGATGACTGAGAACCTTCAACACACGTCATGTTATATTTCACTATGGTCGCACAACGCTCCTGGTGTATAACACAATGCAAAAATACCAGTTAAAATTCTGGGTTTGATTCAGTCACTTTAACACCTCCTCAGAGGCTTGATATTTTTCCCAACCATAAAAAACTACTCAAAAAACACTAAAGATAAAAAGCCTGAAATTTTCACTGTTTTTTGTTTGGTTTCTTACCATATAAATTGTTAATTAGTATAAGCAATGTGAGCGACACAGAGAAACCATGAAGGTCCTGGGTTCGAATCAGCTATCTGGGGCCTTTCTGTGGGGAGTTTACATGTTCTCCCCTTGTCTGCGTGGGGTTCCCTGCAGGTACTCTGGTACTCGTTCTTCCTCCCACAATCCAGAGACATGTAGTTGGTGGGATTAGGTTAAAGTGATGATTCTAAATTGCCCATAGGTATGAATGTAAGTGCAAACTAATGTCTGTCTCTCTGTGTTAACCTGCAACATGACCTGTGTAGGCGGCACCCTGTGTTTTGCCACATGGAAGCTGGGATAGGCTGAATAGGAGAAAATATTTTTGTTTTGTTTTATTTATTTTTTGCCAACACAAATAAAATCTTACTCTCACAGCAACTTTAATAAGTGCTTTTATTTATTTAGATTACTTCCTTCTTCTGTTGCTCTAAGCAGATTTCTGTAATTCTATAATTCAAACCAACGACATGTTTGTTAAACCGTTTCCTAACAAGACCGTTGGAAGAAGCCTCAGCATTAATATGCTGTTTATCTTTATTAAAAGACTATGTATAACAGGCTTTTAAGTCATGTTTTTAACCACAGTCTTCTTAAAAAGCTTTTGTTTTTGCTAATTATAGAATTATTCCTAAATAGTTCTAGGATGACGTCAGTTCTGCCTCCATTACCCACCAGCTGATCGCTGTAAGATTTAAGAGAGACACAAGGCCTTTTATTTCCCACTAGGACAAGAGTGATTATAGGTCATACTATTAAGAAAGTTTCATTCATGTACATGCTTATGAATGATTTCATCCAACAGTATTTAATAAGCATGAGTGCACTGATATGTTTTTGTGTCTGCAGGTGGAACGTCCATCTTTCTCAATAGAGAATCTAGTGAGGAGTGTGTGAATGGGTGGATGACTGAATGTAGTGTGAAGCGCTTTGGGGTCTTTAGGGACTAGAAAAGCGCTATACAAATGCAGGCCATTTTACCATCTTTGACGAGTTCAAATCTCAGTGACCTTGACCTCAAGGTTAGTGGTCAAGTTTCTGTAACCTTCTGAATGCAGTAACTCAACAACAAAGTCACCTCGGATTTTAAAACTGATACCAGATGTGTATCTACAAGGAGCTAAGGGGTTGCACTGGCAGCTGCCAGCAAGTTTGTTTTTCCAGTGAAATATATAAAAATGCCAAAGATGATACGGTTTGTCAGGCATAAAATAATATTTTTACACCACCAAGGTATTACCAAAGAGCCTTTAGGATGCTGTGTTGGGTATGTTCTTTAAAAACTCGAGATATCTGGACAAATGGAGGACAGAACAAGCTGTCTACAGCAGCTGACCAAATTTAAAAAATCCAGCAAAGATCTGACGCAGATTAAATTGATCCTGACTCAGCTGATCCTGTGGTTTGCTGAAGCCTCATCATTGATTGATTGATTGATTGATTGATTGATTGATCAGACTTTATTCATCCCAAGGGAAATTGGGTTAAGGCTGCCAGCCGTGCCAGCGCCATCTTACCCTTCTGACCATACATACATTACACAAACATCACATGGGGAAGACAGGTCAGAGAGGTATAACAATGGTAAATACACAATATGAGGAAATACGAGGAGAAAAAAGAACTCCCCCCAGACTGAGCTCCAACAGGGAGATCAGTTTGAGAACAGAAAAAAAAAAACACCTCAGTGCATACAAAAAGCACATGACACTATAGAAACACGAGACAAGCAACAGGGGCGGGCAAAGGGTAATAGAGAGCCGGTGTAAACAGCGCATCCGGTCCTGCAGCATGTCTGCGCTGGTCCAGTCGACCGCCATCTTCCCCGGGAGGGGACAAGCATCGAAGGCGTTTGGAAAGGGAGGGGGGATGAGTGTGTATCAGTGTATGTGTGTGTGTGTCCAGAGTTCAGCTGAGACGGTGTCCTTCGCCCTGCCAGGCTAAGTAAACAGTCTTCCAGCCAGCCAGCCAGGTGGCCTTGCATAGGGGAGGAACAGTCTAAGCACCGTCTGTTATCAGGGTGTTTTTGTTCAGCTCCAGCCTTGAGATCACAGCTGGTGCCGAAGTGGTAGCTGCATGAAGTGATGGTGGTTTTTACTTTAGTGCGAACAACTCATGTGAATTTCAAAGCTGTTCTAACAGTCCGACACTGGTCTCTCAATCTCCCGTTGGAGAGCCGTGAGCTTCTCCATGATGTTATCAAACTTACGCTCCGTGATGTTGTCATTCTGGGTGACTGTAGCTCAGGAGGTAGAGCAGGTCACTTACTGATCGGAAGGTTGGAGGTTCGATCCCAAGCTCCTCCAGTCTGCATCCAAGTGTCCTTGGGCAAGATACTAACCCCAAGTTGCTTTCCGATGCATCCATCGGAGTATGAATGTGTGTGAGTGTAGTTAGAAAGCACTCAGTATAGAGGTAGTGCTTGTGAGAATGGGTGTGACTGGGTGAATGTGGCGTGTTGTATATGCTTTAAGTACTCCGGGAGAGTAGAAAAGCGCTATATAAGAATCAGTCCATTCTTGTGCTCAAAGAGCCGATTCTGAGAACTCACGACTGCAGTGAGCTTCTCCAAGGTGTAATCAAATTTTCGCTCAGAGGTCTTATTCTCAGTGTGCTCCAAGATCTTATCCGTGTTGCGTTCAATGAGCCCATTTTGAGAACTCACCACTCATCCCATCGATTCAATCCCAGCGGGCAGCCTTGTGGGGTTTTGAACAGCCGATTCCGCTTTCTTTATCTTCAATAAGCCAGGGCCAAGCCAGGGCCAAGCCAGCTCCGATCAACAAGAACCCTGTTATCATGGTTCCAAATAGGTAGATATCTTCAGCGTCTTCGATCGACAGTCCCGCCAGGCACACAACCCTCCAGTTCTGCCACCCGTCCATCGTGTATCCGGCAGGGAAAGTACCTCCAGGACACTCAGGCTCACCCGAGCCCAGACTTCTTGTTGAGAAAAGGGTGTCAATTGCATTCAGGGACCAGTTGATCAAATCCATAATTCCTCTTTAGGTTTTAGAGAACAGACTGTGAGAGAGTGTTCCAGGGAAAAGTAATACAAAAAACACGAGACTAGACAAGGACACAAGAGGCTAAGCAGGGAAGATAAGGGAGAGGAGGAGAAAAGTGCGACCGCCTTCGCCAATTCAGACGCCACCAACCTTCCAGTTAGTAGATGACCTGTTGTCCCACATCTACCACACTGGGCTGGCTGTCACTTCCAGTTAGTAGCACAGGTCAACTTCTAATTGGAAGGTTGGTAGTTCGATCACCATCCTCTAACTGAAGCATCAGAGAGCAACTTGGAATTAGTATCTAATCTAATTAGGCAAGCTGAAGAGGGTGGTGATCGAACTACCAACCTTCCAGTTAGTAGATGACCTGTGCTACTAACTGGAAGTGACAGCCAGCCCAGTGTGGTAGAACAGTCCCCACCAACAATAACTGCTTCCTGAGAGTGGCTGTTTTCAGGTCATCAAGCCACTGATGTAATGACACTGAGTATTCAGGACCACCTGTGTGTCTGTGTGAAGGGGAGTGAAACAGTAATGATGGCTGAGAATATCCATGGAAGACAAAAGGCTGCATTTAACTGCAAAACACAAGTTTGGCTTTCCAAGTAACTTAAGGGTTAACCCAGGGTTTTCTGTACTACTAAGGTGGTTTACTCCTTAACAGGGTAAGTCGTCATGGTAACTTGTGCTGTGAACCTATCTAGCTCTGAAGCAGGTTAAAATCCAGATCAACAATCAGTTCTCCAGAAAGTAGCATCACCTGTCCTGGAAAATCTGCCCGACCTCTGTACACACACAGTAGGAGGGTTTATTGTTTTTTAATGGAGGTGTCTTTGTTTCCCTAATGAACGTCTGTAATAAATAATGTCGATGTTTAGACACAACTTCATTCTGCGATACCACGCCCAACATGTTGGCAGAACCTTCACTGTATATCAAAGTCATACATACATTATGTTTGAATTCTATTTTTATATTTAATGTTTGCTCTCAAATCCAGCACTGAGTGTGCAGCTGAGAGAATAAAAGCTGAAACCGTCAGAAGCAGGTTTCAGTTTAAAATCGGCTGGAAGTGCCACATTTACAGTTTGTTTTAAGCGTATTATAGAGTTACTGCTGGTTGAATGTGTTTTATATGTGCAGCTTGTTAAACTGTGCTTTGCTAAAAAACACTGAATGAATCACAAACTGTCACAAGAACACAGGACACATGTTACGATTACCTGTTCATTAGTTTAAAGCTTTCCAGTAAGCTTTAAACTGGATCCATTTAAAGATTAAAGTTGCAGAGCTCTAATGTTTAACCATCAGCTTAGGAATCAGCAGTAAGAGTGCACTCAATGTTAAAATGATCAACTGGATTTAAAATGATACCATTCTGTGTGCTGAATCACCACGTTAACAATGAATGATCGTGTCTTTTTTTACAACAGTGTTTCATTTTATTGACATGTTTTCTATGTTTCTTATAGATTTTAACACATTTCTAGTAAAGCTGTCACATGGATCATTTTCTGTGATCCATAAAGGCTGGTAATGTAAATGTGCATTTGAAGTGTTTTAAGTAGCAGGTCATTTCAAATGCAACATTTCTGTCAGCTGAACAAACATCAGCAAACACACAAACTGTGTGTGTGTGCAGTCTGTGACAGTGTGTTGCTAACTAAAGGTCCAGCTGCTGGATTCCCAGGGAGAGAAAAGAGTGTAACTTTAGTCAGAGATGGAGGAAGACAGATGAACAGGTTATAGTTAAAGGTAAGAGCTGCAGATTTAAAGGTTACATGTAATGTCCTCATTTTTATTCCCATAGTAGATCTGTATATAATGTGTTTTGATAAGTTGTATATTTTCACATTGTGAAACTCCCTGCAAAACGAGCTAAGTATAGTAACTTTGTGTTATTCAAATGCTGATGTTGCATGGTAGTTTTGTGCAGGTTAAACAGGTTAGCTTGCTCACAGTCAGTGTTGGGTTACATTAAATGTAGCAAAGATTAATGTGGACTGGAGCTGCTGTCGCTTAGATTCATTCACTGAATTTCTACCAACTGTATAAAGACAGTGTACTGTTAGAGTACGATAAGTCAGCCAAGATGGCTCAGGAAACATCTGCTTACATTTAGTTGAATTCAGTTGTGTAAATCCACAAAGAGCAGCAGGTCAGCTGACCTGTTCACTAATAATCACAACTGATGTAGAGTTACTGAATCCCACCTTAAACCCCGACTGTAAACGTTTTTCTGTTTAGATGTGGAGGCAAAGTCGCCCTCTACAATATAGGCAACAGTTTGGAATGATGTTTGGAAACTGTCTTTCACTGCCTGTGTCCTGCATCACTCGTTTAAGCTTAGTGCATTCATTAGAATTAGAAAGTAGATTTGTATTCTCCCGTTGTAGTCTAATGTAAAACTAGGTGTAGTTACCGTTGGTAGAATTGTCCTTCATGGAGCTACTCTTTACTTCCTTACTTTCAGTACATTTCACTTGTTTACTTATGCTCGAGTAAAATTGATTTAATACTTCAACTTTTACTGCAGTATTTTTTTTAATTCAGGTATTTGCACTTCAGCCTATTTCAATAATGTCTGTACTTCTGATACTTTGTGCCTTCATAAATTAGACAGCAAAGCTTTGACAATCTCTCTGAGATTGCAACCAATCTGTCAAAGTGAGGCTATGACTATTTGCTGAAAGGTTACCTCCTGTCAGGGGATATTTGCTGTCTTTAAAAAATAATAATAAAATATCAATATTTGGGTTCCCCGTATTAATACAATATGCCTGCGAAAAATTTGGTGATGCTATGCTGTATCAATTTTTTCCTCCACCCCTTTTGAGCTTAGTGATGCAAGGCTTGGATGCAGTTGCTCAGCTGTGGAAAACTGCTCCATGAGCTCCTCTCCACCCTTTTCTTGATCTAATCTGAAGACCACCTGAAGTTTGGAGCTGACTGTGATTTTATGTGGCCTACCACTCCATGTCTGGGTTGCTGTTATTTCCAAGTACCACTAACTAGATCATTGAAAAGATCATTGGAGCCTCTGTTCCCTCCATCACAGACACTTATCGCACCCACTGCATCTGCAACGCCACCAGCATCGTGGACGACCCCACACACCCCTCACACACCCCTCACACACACTCATCCTGCTGCCTTCTGGCAAGAGATACCGCGGCATTCGGCCCTCACTGCCAGACTGCCAAACAGTTTCTTCCCTCACACTCCAGAACACTCAGTGACTGGACCGACACGCTGACACACACCTTCTTACACCAAGTGACTTTTTGCACAACACTCAGTCTTTTGTGCATTTCTATTGCAATGTTGTGTCTGTATCATTCTGTTGTGTCTTTGTTGTAGACCATGTAGCACCATGGTCTTGGAGGAATGCTGTCTCGTCTCACTGTGTACTGCACCACTACACGTGGTTGGAATGACAATAAAGCCACTTGACTAACAGCTGACTGCAGAACATTTAGTAGTCAGGATTTTTACTCGTGAACTCGAGGCTGGTCACGAACATGATCCTGACGGACATCAGACCGGTCGACTTTGGCCACACAACAAAGGCAGCAGTGAAATTGTAAGAAGTGAAGCTGAACACCAAACAGGTGTTAACAGCATGGAAATCCCAACCCTCTATGCAGATTAGGGTTGTCACTATCTGATTATTACACAACAACAGTCGATCATAGTGATTTCTTTGATGCCTGACTTCAGCAGTGTCCTGTTCTGATTCCGCTCTCTTTGTGCTTCCCTTTTCTTGCAAAGAGATTTCCAATAGATTGTTTTACTGTTCTCTGTAAGGACTGCATGTGAGCTGTGAACTCACCGTTGTCGCTCTGTTGCTGCAGGCTGCCTGGAAATTGCCGAGGAGTTCCGCTCTCAGGAGATCGACGGGCAGGCCCTGCTGCTGCTGAAGGAGGACCACCTAATGGGAACCATGAACATCAAACTGGGGCCTGCACTCAAGATCTTTGCTCAGATCAGCATGCTCAAAGACTCATAGTTCATCTCATCCAATACATACACAGCTCTCAATGGCAGCTCAGCTATTACTGCACTAACAGGACGTGCTCAGGATTCCCCATGTTAAATAGTTCTCGGCTGAATTCAGGTCCCAAGACAATTTTTATTGATGGATATTTTGTAACTGTCTCCCGACCTAATGGCCGTCAGCTCCAACATTTACACTGAAAACTTCACTGTGCCCTGTGGTTGGGAGGGCTGCTGTGTTAGCTAGGCAGTGTAGAAAAAAGTTTGATTACGAATACATTTAGTTTTTTATAGTGTTTATTGTACCTTAAGTTTAGCATTTCATTTGTTCTGGAGGGTGACTGTGAAGATTTCAAACGTGTGCCTACTGTTTCAGTAAAATACACTTTATTCAAGCCTCTGCGTCCTGCATGGAGTCAGTTATTCCTGAATGCCTGTGATCCGGCTTTAGGACTGTCTCATCAAACTCTGCGTGGTTCTGTGTCTGGTTTGCACAGTATTTGAGCTATGGGAAAATTAAAAAAAAAATCACAAGGAAGATAACTATTCATTTATCCAGCTTAAATACAGGGCTCTGATTAATTGTGTTAAAGTTAGACATTAGACAGTTAACAAAGTAACTAAGCTTTGTCCAGACTCTGCACTCTATGGAAGGTATGGTTTTGTTTGTTTAGTAATCTTTGACTGAAACGGAGGTAAAGATGCAGAACAGCCCAGCTCAGAGCCAAGATGCAGCTGGGAATATGTAAGAGTATACTCTGTCAGAGCATGTCATTGCTTCATACACAATAACATTTAAAGGTTTTCAGAAAGGTGAACTATGAAGCAAGTTCAGGATAGCCAGGTATTCTTATTTAGATGGCCCAAATATTCGAGCAGCTACCACAGCAGTGGCTTCACTCATTTAAAATGGGGCTATTTGCCTGAACATTTGTTAAACACAGACTGGTGCTTTCTGATACTCTCCAAAATTCTAGGAGGCCTGGAAATTGCCTGGAAGTGTGCAGAAACAACAACAATCCAATACACTTTCTGCAAAAAACAGAAATAAGAAACCCTCAAGAGGCTCTTCAGCGATGGTACTTAGACTTTTTTTGTTGTGCTTTTATTGCACTGAAGCCGTCGTAATGTTTTCTTGGTATTGATACACAGAACTACTACTAAAACTGGTCTGTGGAGGTTCATCTCCAGGACAAAACAGAAACTAAACAACATTGTGTATGCTGTGCAGAGCAGTGAGGAGTGCTCAGTCCATTACATTGGAGAACCTAAACCATAAACACATGGCACAACATAGAAGAGCCATATTGACAGCACACGACTCAGCCGCACATCTGCACCCTAGGATAAAGGTCACTCTTCGAGGATGCTGATGTTCACATTCTGGACAGAAAAGACATGGTTTGATAGAGGAGTGAAAGAGGAGGCCAATTATGCATACTGTCATCTTTGAACATGAGCTTACGACTCATGGCTCAGAGAAGGTTGGGGACCACTGCCTTAGATGATTCTAGAATGTACTGCATATGTGTCAGCCTTTTAATTACTTAAAAGCTGCCTTATGAAGGTGACATGCTTCATTGTTATATGACAACATTCGTCTAAATCAGTTGGAAGACCTACACTTTTCCATGTTTATGGAATAGTGTTTGTCTGCTTCCACTCTGCCAGACTAAAGATTTCATTGGTGGTGGATGCACAGACAATATCAACTGGTCACAGGATGCCTTCATCAGATGAGCAGCTTGTTTGTTTGTTGGATCAAAAACAAAAACAGGAACAATCAGTCTGCAGAAACATGATGATTACTTTTGCAAGAATTTGAATTTACAAACACACAGACTCAGGTTGAGGCTGACAGCAGGAGCACCTGTAAAGTTGATGGTGTCCGTTGATTCAGTCACATTTCAGTTCACCACTTGCATTCATTGTTTCTTTACAATGTGCTTCTTGTGTCCTCTGTCCTCTGATCGTCTGCATGTGACCTCAGGCAAACCAAGGATGTGTCAAAAATTAAAATACAGCTGTGGTGGGCTGCATCAAAACAATTCATGATTTAGTTATAAAATTATGTCATTAATATTGTTTATAAAGGTTTACAGATTGGATTCAAGTTTCCGCCCTTCCTGGGACACTGAAGGACATTCAACGAGTGGTCCTGATTCAGTCCCTTTCTGTGTCCCTACTGTCATTGTCCTGTTGGGAGATGAACCTTTGCACCAGTTGGAGGTCCAGATTGCTCTGGAGCAGGTTATTAATAAGCATGCACTGTACACGTTCATCTTTCCTTTGACCATTACTAGTCTCTCAGTTTCCAGTCTCTCCCCAAAGCCATCCCCACAACATGATGCTGCCACCGCATCACTGTGGGGATGGTACTGACCAGGTGATGAGCTGTGCCTGGTTCATCCAGACATCATGATTGGTATTCAAGCCAAACAGGTGAACCTTTGTTTCATCAAACTAAAGAATTTTATTTCTCATGTCATGCATCATTTACTGAGGAGTGGCTTCGTTTGGCAGCTCTACCATACAGGGCTGATTGTTGCAGTGCTTCAGAAATGGATGTCTTGGAAGATGCTCCTCACTCCACAAAGCAGCACTGAAGCTCTGTTGAAGTGACCATCGGGTTCTTGGTCACCTCACTAACTACAGCCTCTCTACCCTGATTGCTCAGATTTGCCAGGCAGGAAGAGAACTGGAGGCCACTGTGCTCACTGGGACAGACAATTCCTTGTAACTGGACACAAAGGAATATATTCTAGCATCCACAGAACTTTCTTTTGTGGTCTTCCAGATCTTTTGGTGTTAGACCTGTTATGGGCTCCTGACGTGTCTCTTGCCCAGGGACAGTTGGAATAGGCTCCAGATTAAGTTTCACACTTTTTTTTTTCTCGATAAAACTTAGAGATGGGGTTGGATCAGGTGACCCTGAAGCTGATATAGGCTGCTTGGAAACCAGCCAAACCAGTTTATTCCTAATGTTGGTCCCGAGCCCAGGTAAATCAGGAGGGTTGCATTGGGAAGTGTAAAACCTTTGCCAAATTAGACATGTAGATAATCCTGGGTTAACAACGCTGCCAAATCGTTGTTCAGTAAATTATGTGCAGTTTGTTCACCTATTAGTTCTGTTTCATTCAGCCGACACTGGGTCCGATGGGTCCCAGATGAAAGAAGAGAGAAAAAATGAACACATTTCAATATTTTCTCACAATAATTCGTGATTTATTCTCCCCAGTGTAAGACAAAAAATCATTTGCTTTAAATTTACACGATCAGAAATCACCCTAGCTTCTTTCTTCATTATAAGGCACACACAACAGAAACTAAAAGCTTCACATCCTCTCGGCTACAACGTGTTCATGAACGTACACTCACGTAAGAACCTCAGTTGAAAAATACAAAACATTTTTTGCAACTTGTTAAAAGTAGTAGAAATGTGCACACACATAAACTGAGTTTGCATTGTTTTTAAAACCCTTTATTTGATACAAGTATTTTTGCAAATTCTGAAATCAATTCTAACCTTCGATTTATTTATTTTATTAAAGTTGTTATAAATAGTTGCAAATTGTTTTTGAAGTGCTTCAGTAAAGATAGAAAACAGCAGAGCTACAAGTTACTAATGATGTTGTCATGGCCTCTGACACTGAGCTCTGTGCAGACACTAGAATAAACTGTTGGCATTAAAATAGTTGTGCTGGTCTAATCTCATCTGTCTGATACATCATTTATCTGAATGATGATTTTTCCTCATGCACGAGTTCTGCAGGATTGTGTGTTGGGACCAGTACTTTCCATATTCTGCATGCTTCCCTTAGAAATTATTATAATGAAAGTGTTATTATTAAATTATTAGAAACATGTACATTGCACATGATACCTAACAGCTTTTCTGATGAATAAAATGTCTACCATCATCTCCATTTGAACTTAAAAATGTCTGTTCGACACCTTTTCAATAGAATGTCTTCTGTCTCATTACTGACAAACAAAACCTAAAGTGCCAGAATTATTTGAAAAATGCAGGAATCATGTAAACTCAGGTAAACTGACTCAGCTGTAGCTTAAATCTTATCATTTACTTTTAAGAAGCTGGTACCAGAGGTTTGGTCAAACAGCCACAACTCAAAAGCCAGCGGATCACTGGATCATGCTTTGGGTTTATGAGCTCTATTTTCTGGGTTACCTGGTTGAACAGTCCCATTTCAAAAAATAAACTAAATTCCATTTTAACCAGTTTGTTTTACAGGAGCGCTCTGCAGCAGATGACGGCTGTGACTTACAGGTCAGCACATCCATGTTAATATCCCCCCCCCAAAGCTCAAGCAGAACCAAATGTGTGTGCATCACACTGCTGCAGCATTCACTCAGTGTCCAAGGAGTCATGGCAGTTATCCTCATGTTTGCTGGTCACCTGGTGAAGTCAGAGGGAAAGGTTAAAACAGCTGGCTACCCCAACCCAACAACTCCACCCAGGAGAAAAACAGACATGCTGAGAGTGACAGGACCCCGACCAAAGCATAGGAACATATCACAGAGCAGCAGGGAAAAAAAGAGTCAGAGACAAATCCACATATTTCTCATCATTTAATTAAGTGATTTGATATAAAACATCATTAAAACGCAGGGGGAAAAGGAACAGCAGAAAGAGACCTGGCAAAGAAAGCACACGGTTCATGCTGATCTGAGAAACGTTTAACCTGCCTCTCTTGCAAATGTCCAAAAGTCCAAATGTCCAATTTTGGTATTTTATGCTTCCAAATTGATGTGTGTTTGTTTGTTGTGCTGAAAACGTGAAGAAACGAGGAAGAAAGAAATGAGCAAACACCATCAGACAGCAAAGAAAGCTCTCCTGAAATACCGATAACACCTGACTGCAGAGCTAACACGTTAGCCTTTCATTTGTCTCCACTTAGGTTTGTCTACAAACCAATAAATAAAATGAGAGAATCTACATATTCCAGATCGATATGATACCGATTTGCAGATTTCACAGTTTAACATTTCCTTTCATTATCGGAGCGGTGCTAACGCTGGCTCGTGTTTTCTGTGACTGCCTGTTATTTGTTGTGTATTGTTAATGAACAGAGCGTTTCTGGGCCGATGGTTTAGTCCAAAATGAACCGATGAACTTGTTTCAGTCAAACATTATACTGGGAGCATAAAACTGCTTTTCAAAATGAAAGCACTAACCTGTGGAGTACCTGTCACTGGTTTAAAAATCCTCAATGTTTGACACATATACCCAATAATTACTTTACATGAGCAATGCACTCTGGGTAAATGATGTAAACTGATGGCACTTCAGAGCAGTCTTTGTCAACTGCCACTTAACAGGTTACACAAAGTATAAAACATGGCACAGTGTGCTACTTTTGGCTTTGATTTCAAGCTGAAAGGAATCAGGGGAAGTGACACTGGTCTCTTTCTTATTAGAAAGGATTGTGGAAGAAGACAATACCCACAACACTTACTGTGGTGTTCTTGGTACGAATCACCTAAAAGAGCAGACAAATGGCAGATAGAGTCCAAACACCCTTGAATAGTCTGAGAAACATGAAAAATAAGAAATGCTTTCCTGCTGGGTGGTAAACCAATCACGGCCGCAGTTCCTGTTCCTGAAAGCAAACTGGTACTCATCACGACCCTGATCACAGAGGCAGCAATAACTGCAGAGGTTTAGCCAAGTTCAATCAGCTGGTGTATAACCACTCTATGACCACTCTTCCTCTCAGCAGGGCAGCAGTGGCTGCACTGACATTCTCGCCTTGCTTTAATGTCAGATATGTCTTCCAGCTCAGTTTGAACCATCTGTTGAATTACCCAGACTGCAATGCAACTTAAATAACAATGGCGGCTTGTTATTATTATATCAGGTCTTAATGTTAGTATAACAGGCTGTGCACACATTCAGTCAAGGTGCCTTTTAAATGTGAATTCATGTGGGAGGCTGTTTGATTATTGCTGCTCCACATTTAAAACACATGATGTCCTGTCTAATGGACAACTCTCCAAGAGGACTGTTCAGTGTCATAGAACAATGAAACCATCATTTTCATTTCATTCAGAGATCGTTCATCACTACAGGAATGTGGGTAATAAACATGGCATGTTAAGCCTATTTTTAAAAGAAGGGATTATTTGGAAAAGGAGCTCCGAATTTTTGACATTGAAAAGTTGAGAAAGAATTGAGAAAACTGAGATCACATGGTTTCAATTTCAAACATTAAACCAATTTTACTAAATCCAGGTTGGATCAGCAAAATCACAGCACAGATATCTGTTTGTACATTTATTCATTTTTCCTATTCTTTTTCATTTCCCGACTTTTTGTTACTGTTTAACCTGACAGCAACCATAAAACTCATTATTGTAGGCGATTAAGACACCAGCTTGGATTGATGGGTAAGCTAGCAGGAGAAAAATAATGAAACAGTAGCCCCTTGTGCTCAAAATTTCACCATTGTAATCAACAATGTTTTACATTCCACAACGAACATGAAGTGCAAACAGATGTGCTAAGAGGACTGCAGACTAAATGATTTACTGCAACTCTGTAAGGACGCTACTCTTTGTTGCTACTCTGCTTTTAACTGAGATCTGACTGCCTTCAGCCTCTTAGAGTAAACATGTGCAGTGAAAATCTTTATCAAGTCATTCAACATGAAACAAAAACTGTAGAAAGAGCTGGAAAGGAGAGGTGTGTAATGTCATTATGCCAAAACGATCCATGTGAGTTTAGAAAACAGTTCATTGACAGAAAAGGTTAAAGTCAAAACTGAGAACCCATCCCACAGAGAGAGCACTGAGCCAGCGACACACACACACACACACACACACACACACACACTCGAGCAGAGAACATCAGGGTTCAGTTCTGCTTCATCTCTGCTGTTTATACCTTGCTCCTGAAGAGAGGCTTAGCTCCGGGTCCACAGTACTCGTTGTATATGAGCTTGAACAGGAAAAGGTGGAAGAGAGTTATGAGCGAGGCCACGCTGAACCAGAAGAGGAAGGGCAGGCCTGGGTACCTGTTGGCCATGTGTTCCTCGTGAGCGAGGATGGCCTTGAGGTGCAGAGTGTGGCGGAGGTCCTGCAGATGCCGCAAGTCTGTGGAGATGTAGAGCAGCGGCGTGATGGGCTGCGTCACCATGACGGGGAAGGTGTGGCCTTTGATCTCTGAGGTTAACTCCACGGGCTCGTTGAGGCAGCCGGCCTCACAGGCATACAGCTTCACCGGCTTTTCCTGCGGCTTTACCGACACGTGGAGAAAAGGCTTTCCGTCCACATCCAACAGCACCGCCAAGTTGATGAGGTCCTGGTTGTAGTGAATGCCTCTCAATGCGTAGCTGTTGTGCAGCACGTCTGGGTCGGTCTGGAACTGAAGATGGTTCTCTGTGAACTGAAGGCCACCAAAGCTGAGCACCATGCCCTGCATGACTCCATGGGCCCCAGCAGCTACCAACACCTTGCAGCCTCTTTTGTGCAAAGTCAGAGTCCACAGCGTGACCAGCTGCAGGATCTGAGCAGTGCTGCTTACTCTCTCAGGCCACAGGTTTTCTGCATGCATGGTAGCGTGGCCGCTGAAGCAGTGGTCAGCGTAGTTGAGACTGGATTCGAGACTGGCGCGCTCCTCGCCATTTAGCCTTTGGTCCAGAAGCGGAGCCGCGGAGGAGGACAAGATGTAGTAGAGGGTGGTGTTCACAGTGCGGCTCGATGGCGTGTGGGAGTCGATGATCTTCCTCATTTCAATACCTGAATGGAAACAAAAAGCAGAGTTATAGCTTCACATGACTCCCTGGGCCCCTTCTGAATAACACAGCAGGTGAAAGTAGCTATTGAAAATACATTTAACTGTACACAGAGAGACACTATTGGCTGACAGGAAGCTTTAATAAATTAAAGACAGGGTCACTCACATCCTATTCCAGTGGTAGCTGCTGATTCAGTTCATTTGTTAGTCTTGCTACTTCTGTGTTATTTTTGGTATTTTTGTAGATTCAACTAAAGAAATGGGAACAAATGTTGTGTTTTTGTGACTGCCAATAAAAAACTACAGACACTAAACTGGGTCTTTTATAGGCAGGCACAATAGTTACTAACTTAAAAAAAAGCTTCACCTTTGGACGACTTGCAAATCACTGCACTGTTTTTATTTAGCTTTAAAGGAGGTTTGCTTACTCTCACGCTTGCATTATGGCTGTACAGTGACACCATCTGTGATCCCTTTTGGTGCAGCCAGCTACTGCTACTCCTCACCTGAAATGAAGAGCTCCCTCCAGGCTTCCTGGTGGTGTTTGACCAGGTCATCCTCACTGGTCCTCAGCAACTCTTCCAGCTCCTTTTTCGCTCCGTCTTTGAGGGCGCTGAAGGTCTCCTCCAGCATTGAGGACTCGATGGACTCTGAGGTCCACACCACACTCACAATGTTGTCTACGTGCTCTGACTTAGCCAAAACATGGATCCTGCTGCTTAGCTTTTTGGTGACCACCACGACCAGAACCATCCTATTTTTTTCCACCGGCACCCTGCCAGAGGAGAGGACTACCTCTCTGTCCTCCAGTTTCTCCACACTGGTGGAGAACTTGCTACCGAAAGAGGGATTTCCAGACGATAAGTCCAGGTTAAGCGCCCTATCGGAGGGATTGTTGATATGGATTCGCTGCAGAAATACGTTAGGTCTGCTTCTATGAGCAATAAACTCCTCTCTAATAGTGACACAGTCTCGGGTTGACTGCAGGGTGGCTGGTGAGGCGCAGCGGACTGACAGGACCGATCCCTTCCGGAACCACAGCATGTTAGCCTCAGCCTCGGCCAGCGCCCCATCCAGGCTGACGGTGACTCTGGGAGAGTACTCAGTCTGGTGTACCGGAGCCGAGCCAGGCTGTGAGGATGAGGCTACCCAAAGTTTGTTAGACTCAATATCAATCAGAATATGGCCGTTTCCAGTTACAAAAGGCGTGTCTAGCCGTTCCTGAGGTGTGCTGTATATGCCTTCTCCTCGGTCTACCAGAGACCTCCACCTGTAGATCTCAGTCAAGAGACACTGGCCGGCCGCCCCTCCGGGCATGGCCGAGCCACCGAATAACCTCCATCTTCGCTCGGCTCCCAGGTACCAATAGAAAATGAGGAAGAGCAACAGTCCTATAAGGAGTCTTCTCGCCCAGCTGCTTGATAACAAGCCTGGTAGCCCCTTCAGTCGTTGCTGTAGCCACATTTTACGATCAAAACCCGGCTGTGAGTCTGCTAAGGACAGCACCCAGAGGGCTCGGGGTGAACACGCGAGGATGTCTCACATGGAATTTCGCTCGTACTTTCTCCAGGAACGAAAGCTCACAAACAGGATTCAGGCTAAATGAGCTCGTTAGCTAGCACTGTGGACAAAAGCTGCACAAAATGTGCGGACGCTTCTCGCATTGTAAGCTTCTCTCGTATCCTTAGAAGTGAGACATCAAGATCTCCGTTTGACTTCAACTAGAAAAAAAGCGAATAAATAATTAAAACAATTCTCTCCAGAAACAACTTTGCCATAGGCTGACACTTCTGGTTTGTCAAAAATGTCGTAAAGCAAATCGGCAAAAAAAAAAAAAAAAAGATCGGCAAACATAACAACCGGAACTGTCGCAAAAACCAGTAACTTTACGACAAACAGCGCTGGACAGGAAAACCCTGCGGAACTGATCATTCAACATCTCCGTCCAGAGCAAAGTGGAGTTACTGGTGCTTTATGCCTGCTGATGTTTGGGTACAACATGAATAACGACAGCTGCAGTCAGAGGAGAGGAGATCAGCGTTTACTTTCCATAACAGCGACTGTCTGAACTGACAGAGAGAACATGTCAGGTGGTCTTCAGTAAACTCGACTAAGGAACACGAGAGTCTTCATTTTTATAAACATCATAAAATTATGATATTTCATACCTCAGCAATAATCATTTGCCCAAAACATAAAATGAAAATAGGGGAGATGGACTAGGTTGATGAACAGAATGTTTGAGATAGAAATTAAACTGATGGAATAATTCATATTGGTCTGTTGTCATTTTTAGAAAAAAAAGTTGAATTTTTGGACAAAAATGTCATCTTTTTAGAAACTGTTTTGGTGACCTGTGTGTGTGTGTGTGTGTGTGTGTGTGTGTGTGTGTGTGTGTGTGTGTGTGTG
>NW_024582735.1:535110-545619 GCF_018398535.1 Haplochromis burtoni
GAGAGAGAGAGAGAGAGAGAGACTAAATGTGTTGAACCATAAAAAGAAGGTTATTTTTGATTAAATCTGTGCTTTTGTAACAACAGAGGGCAGTGAGGATGGGGGGAGTTGGAGGCTGTGTGCTTCGTTAGCTTTGATTCGTTTCATTTGTGTTTGTTTAATCCAAACAAAGAAAATCAAAGTCAGACTTACACACACTCTACCTTAGCGTGAGACGGTCGTACCTGAGCAAGGATCCCCAAGTCACACAGCAGCCAGTGTGGGTAAAATGAGGATGTCTCTGACTCACAGTGCGACCCCAAAGCAATTTCAGAAAAGCAGGCTCTCACTTTGCTCTCCTCCAGAGAGTGGAGGAAGCCTGGGTTTAACCTGATCCATGTGAAACAGCTGTTTTTGGGGGGATATCCCACCCCCGCTCAACCCCAGCGACCCCGAGTGACTGGAAGTTATTGCTTGCCTGACTTTCACCAACTGGAAATATCCCCCCGACTGTAACCCCGCGGCCACAACCGCGAACTCCTCCCAGACCGTCAATAAAGTCATTACAGTGAGTGTTACTTCAGCCACTGAAACACCAGGGGATGGCTTTGATCTGACCAATGAGCCTAATTTACTGATGAGTGAAGCGCGCAGAGTTTTTGAAATCAACCAAGACAGCTTTGCAGATTCTGACTTTTTAATTAACATTTTATTACTATGCTTTGAAACAATGTCAGATTTCCATATAACATTTATTTGTATGTTGTAATGTTTTTCTTACACCGCGTGTAATTTTTATAGAAACCTTATTAATTGTATGAATGTGTAATCATGTATCTTTGATAAATAAAATATTTCATCTTTTATTTTTTTACTTTGTGGTTATTAAATAAAGATTAGTCACATATCGCATTGATAAACACAGATGGCAGATGGAAAAAGCAAACACAGTGTTGTGCTGCTAAACTTTGAGGTTCTAAGACACCAACGTTCAAATAAGAAAAGATCAAGAGGAGACGAGCAGCCCTGAGTCTGCATGTAAAACATGAAAACTCCAAAGCAGCCAACCCAGGTGGCCTTGCATGGAATGGGAAGGAACAGACTCAACACAGTCGTTATCAGGGAGTTTTTGTTTGGCTCCAGCCTTGAGCCCACAGCTGGCGCCGAAGGGGTAGCCGGATTATGATGGTAACATCTTAGATCTATTTCCAGGGGCGAGAATGTTGTATGTTAGATTTTGTTTTAAATCAGATGATTATGGGGTAAATTCCAGTACTGAAGGCAGAACATACATATAATACTGAGTGCAGAAAGAGATGGTTTCACTTCACAGGTGTGCCTGTGGGGTTTCATTTGTTGCCTTCTTAATGAGGTTGGGACCATTAGTTGTGTTGTGCAGCAGTCAGGTTGGTACACAGCTGACAGCCCTATTTGACAACTGTTAGAATTCATATTATGGCAAGAACCAATCAGCTAAGTAAAGAGAAACAACAGCCCATCATTACTTCAAGAACTGAAGGTCAGTCAGTCTGGAAAACTTTGATTGGTTCCCCGAGTGCAGTCGCAAGAACCAAACGCTATGATGAAACTGTCTCACATGAGGACCGCCCCAGGAAAGGAAGACCCAGAGTCACCTCTGCTGCTGAGGACACATTCATCCGAGTCACCAGCCTCAGAAATCACAAGTTAACAGCAGCTCAGATTAGAGCCCAGATACATGCCACACAGAGCTCCAGTAGCAGACACATCTCTACATGTTCAGAGGAGACTGTGTGAATCAGGCCTTTATGGTCAAATAGCTGCTAAGAAACCACGACTAAGGAAAAGCAACAAGCAGCAGAGATTTGTTTGGGCCAAGAAACACGAGGAGTGGACATTAGAGCAGTGGGAATCTGTGCTTTGGTCTGATGGGTCCAAATCTGAGATGTTTGGTTCCACCCGTGACACAGAAAAGATTAACTGATAGTGTCTACATGCATGGAGGAGGAAGTGTGATGGTGTGGGGGTTGCTTTGCGGGGACACTGTTGGAGATTTATTCAAAATTGAAGCCACACTGAACCATCATGGCTACCACAGCATCCTGCAGCAACATGCCATCCCATCATTGATTTTTCAACAGCACAATGACCCCAAACACACCTCCAGGCTGTGTCACGGCTGTTTGACCAACAAGGAGAGTGATGGAGTGCTGTTGGAAAACCATTTCAGGTGATGACCTCACGAAGCTCATCGAGAGAATGCCAAGAATGTGCAAAGCAGTAATTAAAACAAAGGGCAGCTATTTCGAACCATCTGAGATCTAAAACATGAAGGAAGGATTAATGAGGGATTAATCTCCATCTCATATGTTTCCTCCGTCAGGTTAGGGATAGGAATTAATAAGGATTTGGCGATTCCGATTCCATTACCAACATCACTTATCAATTCAATTTCCTGTTGATTATCTTAGCACTTCTCACTGGGTTCTCGTTGGCTGCACTTTGAGAGTGGCCACCATTGTTAAACAGCATACCAAAGACATTACATTCATGCAGATGAATTGCATGTTCTGGGTCAAATGTTTGTACATGTTGGAGGTTACTTAAAAACGTCATTAGTACCGATTTTTCTACCTCTAATAACCTCTAGCTGGACTTTAATGAATGCAATAACACTTTTAACGTCAATTAAATTAACCACTAACTAACAAAGAACTCGTATACCAGTATTCGCAAATATATCGGATGTCAACACCACATTAGATATACCTCTGTCTAAACTCTTCATTTGGGTTCTAATGTTAGGTTTATGATTACTTTGGATAATGTGATTGGCACTGATGTTTAACATTTCCTTTCTTTCTTTTCATGGTCAAGTTATAGTGAGAGCTTTAATTAAACAAACTGAGTTTACCCATAGTCTATGTAAGAAACTTATATACAACCACCGTTTCAGGCTACGTGCAGATACTCATGTCTGCGGAACAGCAGGATCCCCATGTGCACAGTTCTCTCCTGCCCACTGTGGAAGTAGGCGTTTGCTTGCGATTTTAACAAGTGGGCTACTATGTTATAAAAGAGCCTGGATGGCAAATCTTTACACAGATGCCAAACTGCTGTTTTACTACTGTTATTCTTCTACTGTAACTGCTGTATAGACAAATACACGGTTTGTGTGCACACACTGAGAAACTGCGAGGAGGAGAGAGAAAAGGCAAAGTAGGGAAAAACAAGGCGAGTTAGAGAAGGCTGAGCTGGCAGATCCAACACAGCCGTAGTTGACGTTCGCTAACGGGACCAGTCCGGTTCAAAAACAGGGACGTTAACCTGGCAAAAATGAGATTTTCATCTTTGCTGTTATTTTCAGCTATTGTTGTCTGCGCGCTTTCCGCTCTGGTAAACTCCGAAGTAGAGGGAATTCCTGAAGGTAAGTTTGGAATGCTGGCAGAGATAACGCTGTGTCCGCACCCTACGGTGTTGGTGGTGCAGTTTGTAGCAAATGTGTACCGAGACGAGTTGGGCCAGTTAAGCTCGACACACGGAGACTTAGTTCATTTGATAACTGGCTGAAAAAAGCTGTGCTGCAACCACGCGTGTCACAGAAATGTGTGAGAAAGAGTTGAAGCCGAACTACAGACAAAACAACACGATGGCGACAAATTATCTGACTGCATCTTTATGAAAAGCCCGGATCCTTGGATCAGTGTTAGTCTGTTAGAACAACCGAAATTTCCCCACTTTGTCTCGTAGTGCTTGATGCATGTCGAAAAGTTGTTTTTCAGTTTTCCAAAATAAAAATCACTGTTAATAAAACATGAACGGAGTTTATTAACGTTTCGTCAGCGCTTTCCAATTCAAAGCAAACTGTAGTCGCTCCGGGCTGAGGAGGGCTGCCATGCCGCTGACGTGGACGATGCTCCTCTGAGCTGCTGTAATCACTGCCTCTAACACATTCACGTTAGCCTGTGGGAAGCCTATATTATTAATAGTTGCAGGGGATGCGGACTTGATTCTGTGATACACCCACAAAGAATAAAAATCTAAGTTTAGAGACTTTTTTTCAGGCTTAATTCATAGCGACATTAACCCTGAGCAGTTCACTGTTACATCGTAACCATAACCATCTTAAAGCCTTTATCACAGCCTGTGCAAGAAACGTATTTGCTCCTCTGTAGAAATGTAACTACATGTCGACATAATCGCACAAGTATAGCTCTGCGTTTAAGTGCAAATATGGGAGCATCAAAATGCCATCATATTACTAATACAGCGCCTCTTCTTTCTGCTAGGTTATTGTACACTATAGTTCACAGTCATACACGCGTTACATAAATACTCTTTATGGTGGTACTGTAAAGTTTTGTCACGCTTAAGTCATTCTGAATTCCTCTGTCATGCTCTGGTTTTCAGACAAACTTCTAGTTGTGACTGTTGCAACCAAAGAGACTGATGGCTACAGGCGTTTTCTGAGGACAGCGAAACACTTTAACTATACTGTCAAGGTAAGAACTTCTGGGGCAAAGTTTTCGAAAAAGTTTATTTCATGCTCTGTAGACGTGAGGGCTCACAGTCTCTTTAAAACAAGTCCCTGCTGTGTGCTTTAAGGAGTTTTATCCAAACACAAAAATTGGTCCTTTTCAGTGGATTTCAGTCATACTAATATGTGTTGATAATATAAAGCAGAAAATAAGGAAAGACATAACCTTAATGGCTGTATTATTAAAGGATGATACATTAAAATCTTTAAACTAAAAGATGAGGTGTATGTTTTTAAGGTTCTGGGCCGAGATCAGAAATGGAAGGGAGGTGACTACATGTCAGCCCCAGGAGGAGGCCAGAAAGTACGACTTCTTAAAGAAGGTCTGAAGGAGATGAAGGATGATGGCCAAATAATCCTTTTTATTGACAGGTAGAGTGTCTATCTGGATACCTATGCCACTATAATACTGTGTTAGTTATTCAGCCACTGGTTCAATTTCATTTCATGTTACATGAATCTGCCTTGTTCTGCCTTTTGTCAGCACACGAAATATAGTAATGTGTAGTTTGTAATTTTACAGCTTGATGACAAATTAAGGAAGAACTGCATTAGTAGGTGAGAAACATACTCTGTTTGGAAGCTTTTCAGCACTGTGGTGCTCTGCAGGCTGCAGTTAACATCCAGTCATTCTGTGTGGCATTGTGTGTGTAAACTCTAAGCAGGTTGATTCTGATGTATCAAAACGATAAGAAGAAAAGAGCTCAGTGGCTGTGACATGACGGTTCACTTTGTGTTTCAGTAGGAACAGTGACTAGAAACACATCTGCATTTAGACATATTGGAAGAACATCAGTCCACATGGTTAGAACAACAGCAAACATTTGATGAGCGTGATATTCGGCATTGATACGTAAGGAAAACATAGAAGCACTAAATGTTAGTGCATGATGTAATCAGGCTGTAAGTATGAATAGTCAACAGTTAAAGTGATTAATATTGAACAGCTGCACTGCATTTGACTCTCTTTGTAAAGATGAATGCGCATTTGTGACTTCATCATTTGAATAGTTGTGTACAACATGAGTATAGAAGTAAAATTAACAGTAACAGTATTTTGTCTAAGTAGAAATCCATTTCACCGAAACAATAACGTGGCGCACGGTGTGACGTCAAAAAAGGCGCACACCTTTGACGCTGCGTTTTCTCCGTTTTCTTCGTTCACACATCGTTCACACATAAACGCAAAAATGGAGTTTTCGAAAATTTCCACCCTGGCAGTAGTTTTTAAAAATCTCAGTTTTCAGTGATCGAAAACGCCGTTTACGTGTGGACGAAAGTGCACCTTTCGTCCACACGTAAACGGCGTAAACACGTAAAAAAAAATCACACTTACAATTATTTCTATTGTGCGCTGCAGTAGATGTGTTTTAGCAGACCTGCAGCTCTTTGTGGTTTTACAGAACTGAATTCAGCCAGATGTAAGCAGATGTTTCACGAGCTATCTTGGCTGATTGTCTCCCTCTACACTGACAGCACAATGTTTATGCTGGACAGTCTGAAGCTGCTGTGAAGGTGGACTTCAGTGAATGAATCTAAGCATCATCACATAAAGTTCATATTATGTAACTCGACACTGACCATGAACACCACAGCTGCTGTGCACCCGTCCAGTGCAGTGCTTTACTTAGAATCCATTGTATGACTCTAAGCTAACCTGTTTATCCTGCACTAAGGAGCAGATTCAGTAACACAAAGGTCAAAGGCTACGCCTCAGTTTGTCTTGCAGGAAGCCTAAAAAATAAGAAAAAAAAACAAAAGGTCACATATACAGAAGCCAGTATCTGATGTAAAAATGAGGACTTACATGTAAACCTAAAATTTCCAGTATATTAAATACCACTGAGCAGTCTTTACCTTTAAATGTAACCTCTCTTCTTTCTCTTCTCTTCCACATTTTATACCAAACTAGGCCAACTGACTCAACATGTCCAGTTCAAAACAATGCAAATATCGAGTACAGGTTTATAAGAATTGCCTCGATATAAATTTAATAGCTACTTATTTAAAATATATTAGCAGTTCTTAACTGTTTCTGCTGTTTCTCTAGTCTTTTAAGGTAGCGTGCTTTGAATTGAGTAACAAGCTCCACTTATAGCAGTTTATTTGCTGCGTTACGATGTTATGAGTCAGTATACTAAATTCAGAAGATATTACTGTTTCAGTGTTTATGCATATTTAATTTAAATGACATGTTTTTGAAGCACATTTGATGCACTTTAGCTGTACATGGCAGCTAAAGGAAAAGTCCTGACATTTTGTAAAGTTGTAAAATTCTTTATGGTGAAGCATGTAATTATAGTGAAACCAAGAAAGTGTGTGTTGTTTTTGTTGCAGTTCCTTTTCTGGTAGTAAACATAGTCACAGGCAAATTAACTCTGGCTGGTATCATATAATAACAACGCCTTCATTTGTTTTAACTGTGTCACTGGCTTCACACAGTGCTGAGCTGCACTGTGTACTAACGTTTTCTGTTTTCACTCCCTTAATGACTTAGCTACGATGTGGTTTTCGCCTCGGGTCCCAAAGAGCTGCTCAAGAAGTTCCAGCAGACCAAGCACAGGGTTGTGTTCTCCTCTGAGACCCTCATCTGGCCAGACAGACATCTGGAGGACAAATATCCCCATGTCAGGGAGGGCAACAGGTTCCTGGGCTCAGGGGGTATGTTTATCAGTCTTGTTGTTTCTTGTACTGCTGAGAAAAGTAATATTGCTGTGTAATTTCTGTCTGTTTGTTTTTACCTAACATGAAGTATTTATTCTGAGAAAAAACAATATTTTTATGTCATATTTTTTTATTAGAGACACCTGCGTCACAGTGTAGCCATGTGTGGAGGGTCACATAATTTTAGGATGCAGGACACAGCACACAAAGGATTTTTCAAAAAGGGAGCTCTTTAATAGCTAATCCAAAGTGAATCATTGTTCAAGGGAAAAATCCAAAACACAAGAAATTAGAAAACAACAAAACACAGAAAAGTTACAAAGAACAGTGCATACAATGCCAGAGTGGACAAAGCAACTACAGTTCACACTGTACAGTACTGCTGTATGTAGCCACACTGAGGGCTGATGAAATACTGGAGGCCAGCTCGGCAATGAGATAAATCGAAACATAATAAACACAGGTGAAAACAATCAGGGCAGTCACACAGCAGGGACAGGAGACATCACAGAACAGCCTTCACAGTAAAACAGGCACATTTATAGCATTCTGAATACCAACTCCCACTACCTCTCACTACAGAACAAGGAAACACAAAAAGACCAACGCACAGACACAGAATTGAGACAGTTTCAACAGATTTTGTAATATGTGTTCATATGGGATGGGAATCTATTGGAATTTAGCAATTCCAATTCCATTGTTGATGTCACTTGTCCATTCAGTTCCTAACCAATTATCTTATTGATTCTCTACATAATAGCTCTCTAACCTCGAGTACTAGAAGTTAAACTCAGCAGAAAGCATTTATTAATGAAAATCAACCCAGAGACTGAAGTAGCTCACTAACGTACGTAAACCGATCCAAATCCAAATGCAGTGCAGCACTGCACTTAATGTTGTTTTAGTACTTTATTAATCAGTACTTTCTTAACGTTGTTTCAGCATTTGCATACTTAGTCAACTGGTGCCATGTAAGCAATTATAAAAATGTAAATTATAAAAAATAAAACATTTTCAGATGGTATTAAATGTTAAGCTGTTGCTGTATCTCTCACATCCAGCAGGAAAACCTGGAAGGTAAATGAACTGGTTCCTATGTAGTGCTTTACTACTCAACCTCAGCACTCAAAGCTCTTTATACAACATGCGTCATTCACCCAATCATAGAAACACTACTCTCCACCTGTGTAAATAAGCAGGTTAAAAGGGTCACTCACCTTCTGGGCTTAAGAAGTACCAGAATAAAAAATCGTTAAAATGTGAGGCTCACAGGTTGCTGATAGATGAGATAGGGCAGATGGTTTTATAGCAGGTCGTTAGTCAGCACTGCACTGGTGACATAAACCTGGTAGAGCTCATTAGACATGCTCCTCGAAACACACGCCTTAACTTTCCCTCACTGTGTCTACATGAAGGTCATGAACAAATGTATACTTCTAATATATGTGATCATTTCCTGTCTCATTTCTCTTGTTTCCTCACAGGTTTCATTGGCTATCTTCCCAACATCAAAGAGCTCGTTGCTAATTGGACAGGAGACGACGGTGACAGTGATCAGCTGTTTTTCACCAAGGTTTACACTGATCAATCAAAAAGAGTAAGACTTGTTCCACTGCTGTAACTTTATGAAATTCCACTATTTTTTCATGAATGCCTCTACAGCACTGTAATTACATGAAGTGATGTTTATAACATCTCCTGCTAACTGAAATTCAGCACTTTCTGTCCACATGGTTCAAATTACAGGTCTTTTAGCTCATTGGACATTTTCCTGGTTCATGTTAGGCTTTTAATTTGAAACATGTACCAGAGGCTTTTGATGGTAATGATGAACAATACACAAAACAATAGTGCTGAAAATACATCGTTTTCATGTTGAATGCAGCATAATTCAGGGCAGTACAATTCTGATGTTAGCTATCATGTGAAAGCAGGTAAATATACACTGCTCGGTGTTAAATGTCAACACTTCACCGAGTTCTTTTGATTCCTCAGAGGCATCCGATGGAAGACAACACACTGCTCAGTAGACAATTTAGCACTTTATTTCTCTTTCACATTACTTCTAGAAGGGAGATGCGTCCTGCATGAAACATTGCCATGGATCTCCAAATGGTGGTGTGCCCCTAACGGTTTTATTACAGAAGCTCTCTATCTCTAAACAACAGTGTCTCAGTAACTTTCCACTAGAGATGGTCCCCTCTTATCTACATTTTCCCAAGCAAGCGTGAGTGAGTCTGCAGCTTTCTACTCCCCAAGGACACATGGTCTCATGCCTTTATTTTCAGGGCTGTGTCCACTTAATACTACACTACATAACTTTATAACACTTATTAATAAAAAAGCATAGCATTATTGAGGCACTGAAAAATTATTTATTCCCAACATCGGCCTGAAGAAGCAGCCACAGTTTGTTTGTTCCTGTAGAAGTTTTCATCTTATTGGATACATGTAACATAATAGATCAAAAGAATATATTTCTATTTTTCAGAAATCTATAAATATCACCCTGGACAACAAATGCAGACTCTTTCAGAACCTTCATGGAGCACTTGGTGAGTGCATTGAATTTTGTTTTCTTTGACCAGCAGGCCAAGGTTGTTGATAACACATGTAACACTGCCCAGCATCTTCTCCTGCTCTTGTTTACCATGCACATTATAACGAAAAATGATAAACAACAGACAATAAATCAGAAATCAGAGACACTTTACTTATCCCAATACCCCAAAGGTGAAGGGTATAATTATGGTTTGCCAAAGTAATTTTTGTGGCATTACTTCCTTTGCTGAAATGAACAATCATTGGCTACCTTAGCAAGGTGCATAAAAAACAAAACGATGTCAGCAGATGGTGACTAAACTATACACTTCATTTAGATGCTACATTTATTTCCTCTGTTGACAGGTCTGTAGTCACATTGTAAAGTCTCAAGGGGAGTGCTCCATTTACTTTTAATGCATCACCAAAATGTACAAAGATCATTGTAAGAATGAGAGAGTTAAAGTGTCTTTACAGGAATAACAATCATACTGTTTACAGAACAGTTGTCTAGTTGGTGGCAGGTAGTTTTTTGTGTGTAACTGAACAAGTCTAGTAGGGAACACATGTCACAAGGTTTGGCAGGCAAGGCAATATAAGGAAGTCCCTCTCTGGTATTGTGTGGGATCAATTCAAGTTTATTTATACAGCACCAAATAACAACAACAGTCGCTCTCAAGGCGCTTTATAGTGTAAGGTAGAGGCTACAATAATACATACAGAGAAAAAACCCAATAATAATATGACCCACTATGAGCAAGCACTGGTCCAGCCCTAACTATATGCTTTAGCAAAAAGGAAAGTTT
>NW_024582735.1:545644-549591 GCF_018398535.1 Haplochromis burtoni
AAAAGGCAAGTTGTATTTTTGAGGAATAATTTTATTATTGAACAACAACCATGTTCTCAATGAACCCAAAAAACTCATTAATATCAAAGCTGAATGTTTTTGGAAGTAGTTTTTAGTTTGTTTTTAGTTTTAGCTATTTTAGGGGGATATCTGTGTGTGCAGGTGACTATTACTGTGCATAATTATTAGGCAACTTAACAAAAAACAAATATATACCCATTTCAATTATTTATTTTTACCAGTGAAACCAATATAACATCTCCACATTCACAAATATACATTTCTGACATTCAAAAACAAAACAAAAACAAATCAGCGACCAATATAGCCACCTTTCTTTGCAAGGACACTCAAAAGCCTGCCATCCATGGATTCTGTCAGTGTTTTGATCTGTTCACCATCAACATTGCGTGCAGCAGCAACCACAGCCTCCCAGACACTGTTCAGAGAGGTGTACTGTTTTCCCTCCTTGTAAATCTCACATTTGATGATGGACCACAGGTTCTCAATGGGGTTCAGATCAGGTGAACAAGGTGGCCATGTCATTAGTTTTTCTTCTTTTATACCCTTTCTTGCCAGCCACGCTGTGGAGTACTTGGACGCGTGTGATGGAGCATTGTCCTGCATGAAAATCATGTTTTTCTTGAAGGATGCAGACTTCTTCCTGTACCACTGCTTGAAGAAGGTGTCTTCCAGAAACTGGCAGTAGGACTGGGAGTTGAGCTTGACTCCATCCTCAACCCGAAAAGGCCCCACAAGCTCATCTTTGATGATACCAGCCCAAACCAGTACTCCACCTCCACCTTGCTGGCGTCTGAGTCGGACTGGAGCTCTCTGCCCTTTACCAATCCAGCCACGGGCCCATCCATCTGGCCCATCAAGACTCACTCTCATTTCATCAGTCCATAAAACCTTAGAAAAACCAGTCTTGAGATATTTCTTGGCCCAGTCTTGACGTTTCAGCTTGTGTGTCTTGTTCAGTGGTGGTCGTCTTTCAGCCTTTCTTACCTTGGCCATGTCTCTGAGTATTGCACACCTTGTGCTTTTGGGCACTCCAGTGATGTTGCAGCTCTGAAATATGGCCAAACTGGTGGCAAGTGGCATCTTGGCAGCTGCACGCTTGACTTTTCTCAGTTCATGGGCAGTTATTTTGCGCCTTGGTTTTTCCACACGCTTCTTGCGACCCTGTTGACTATTTTGAATGAAACGCTTGATTGTTCGATGATCACGCTTCAGAAGCTTTGCAATTTTGAGACTGCTGCATCCCTCTGCAAGATATCTCACTATTTTTGACTTTTCTGAGCCTGTCAAGTCCTTCTTTTGACCCATTTTGCCAAAGGAAAGGACGTTGCCTAATAATTATGCACACCTGATATAGGGTGTTGATGTCATTAGACCACACCCCTTCTCATTACAGAGATGCACATCACCTAATATGCTTAATTGGTAGTAGGCTTTCGAGCCTATACAGCTTGGAGTAAGACAACATGCATGAAGAGGATGATGTGGACAAAATACTCATTTGCCTAATAATTCTGCACTCCCTGTAGATAGGATCTTTAGATAACTAAATGAGACTAAAACATAAACAATGAATATCAACATACAAGGAAACACAAAACACTGGGTCACATGACCTAGGACCATGACATACTGTCAGCAGTAACAGTATTGTGTATGTTTTGTGGTAGCTAGGTCTTACAGTAGTTAACTTGTTCTTCTGTCTATCTGATCTATTTATCTTCAGTGTTCTCTTGAAACATTTAAAATGTAAATGTATGGTTTTGATATTTCAAATCTTAAAAACAAGTCTGATAGTTGTTTTACATCTGTTTATGTTTCCAGATGATGTGGTGCTGAAGTTTGAAGATAGTCAAGTACGACTCAGAAATGTGTTGTATGATACTCTGCCTGTCATCGTCCACGGAAACGGACCAACAAAGGTACCAACTTATCTGTTCCATGTTATTAAGCTGTAGTCACATCGCACAGTTTTTAATGGAAACAATAAAACCTGCTCAAAAAGTTTGAGTTTGTATTCTCTCAGCAGTTTTCTCAGCTGAAAACTGAAGGCTCTGCCTCCCATTCTACTTTTAAATACTCTAGGAACAACAAGTAAGCCTGCAGTGTGAGAGCGAAGTGCTCTAATATGGTGATATAGCAACAAACTATTTCTCCAGGCTAAATGATGATCTTCTAAATTTGTGACACGCCATTTCCTCTCCAGCTTACGAGTCATCTGCTTTAGGCTACGTGTTTGAGAATTATACCACGGAGTCAGGTACTTCTGATTTGAGACCTTAGTTTTCACAGGAGCTACAGTATCCAGAGTCGTACGTAGTGAGGAGGTGAAATTATTAACAAGATAATCGACCTCTGTTGGGGTAGCGTTCAGATAGCTGCTCTGCTCTGTGTTGGTACAGGGCATTGAAGATGATAACAGTGGGTGGATTATATTCTTAAACTTAGTTACAGCGCTTTCAGAAAGACATCTACTGTGATAAAGTCTACTCTCCACTGCTGTGTAATCAATTATTGTAAATGTTATCAGGAAATGATCAGACAGGAGAGGGTTTTCAGGAAACACTGTTAAATGTTCAGTTTCTATGCCATATGTTAAAACAAGATCTAGAGTGTGATTAAAGTGGTGGGTGGGTTCTTTTACATTTTGACAGAAGCCAATTGAGTCTAATAACAGATTAAATGCCATGTTGAGTCTGACATGTTTAGTACCTGCCTATGAGGCCCGGGTGGACGATGAATAACAACAAATAAAACCGTTTTTTTAGTTTGCCTTCTTGGGTGGACTGGGTTAAGTATCAGGCTTTCAAATGAACTGAAACTGTTGGTGTGTTGGTTGATTAATAAGTTGGGTTGGACAATTGTTGCCATCCCCACCTCAGCCTGTGCTTCACTGATTCTGATACATAATATGTATGTAGGGGTCGTTCCAGTAATCTAATGATAATCTACCTATATGTCTGAGATTCTGAAAATCTGTTTCATCTTTTAGTACGACTAAGAGATTACCAGTGTTAGACTATTAGATATGAGATTGATATAAAATGAACTACAAGAGCACACGACTGTTTTCCAGCTCCAGATCAACTACCTGGGAAACTACATCCCCAACACATGGACATTTGAGTCTGGGTGCACAGTGTGTCATGAGGATCTACGGTCACTCACAGCTCTTCAGGTCTGTTTACATTTCCTGACAAACTGTATCCATATTATTTCCCAAAGCTACCTTTGATGCCTGATAAAAATGGCATAAAGCCTCTTCCTGGTAGAACATGACACTTATTTTTTGTTTAATGTGTGTGTTTCTAACAGGAAAATGAATACCCTCTGGTAGTGATTGGCATCTTCATTCAGCAGCCCACTCCATTTGTTACAGTGTTCTTCGAACGGCTGCTGAAGCTCCAGCATCCCAAGAACAAGATCAAACTCTTCATTTTTAACAAGGTAACTACATTTTCCTGACACTCAGCAAAAATATGTCTGATGTAGTCTGACACAAATTAGCACCACACCAGAATACCTCACTAAGATGTAAATACACTGGCTAAATGAAATACTGTGGAGTTTATTTCATAAAGCTGCTACTTCTATATATATGTACACACACACACACACACACACACACACACACACACACACACACACACACACACACACACCAGGTGCTAGTATAAAGTAAAGAAGGATCATTATGTGCTTCACAGCTACTCCAGCAGTCTGTGAATAGAAACTTGCTCTGTGGGACTGTAGTTTTATTATCAGACAAAGCCTTTCAGGTTATTTTACAGAGAAACCCAAAAGTAATGTAATGCGTAGTGTAACAAATTACCTTCTTCTTGGAGTTATTAAGTAATGTACTGTAATGCACCGGTCCCCAACCTTTTTTGCGCCACGGACCGGTTTATGCCCGACAATATTTTCAC
>NW_024582735.1:549611-552695 GCF_018398535.1 Haplochromis burtoni
GGGGGGTTGGGCTATTATCAGCAACCATTTTTGCTAATAGCTAAGTGTTAAGGTATGGAGTCCGTTTCTTTCACTGTTTGCAGAAAGCTCAGGTATATGATGTCTATAGCTGGATATCTATATTTTACTTGGTTCAAGCAGATTGTAATGTTGGTCTGGTGAGGAAGGTCCCGCGGGCATTTGGCATGGAGGTTAGCCGGACAAGTCGGAGCCTAGGCACCAGCCCATTACAATGGGAAGGTCTCTCTAAAACACATGAGCGGAGAGCAGCATGCTCGACTGTAATGGCTGCACTCACACTAGGAGACTCTCCAACTACTACAATAATGGGAAGACACCCCATAACGGTGTTATGCCTTAATAATGGTTGTTACAAGATGTAGGCCTTGATACGCTCTCACTGGAGCTCCAGTGGTTGCAATGCTCTTATATTGGTCCCCACGTCTACTTCTGTGACTCCAGTTCTTGCATATTTTCATTGTCCAGGAGTGGTTCTTATTGCTTTTTTGCTCAACTGTAGAGGACAATCGGCAGTACCTTCATCGTTTCTTTGTAGATGAGGGTGCATCCCACCATTCTAGGATAAGTATGGTGCCATGGTGAGGACACCTTCTGTTGGTCTTTTGAGGAGTTATCTTGATGAGGTGTCACTATGAGAAGGCTACATAACCTTTATCCAGGTGTGGATAAGTTGAGTAGCACAGGTTAGAGCAGAACAAAAAATGTTATCCATGACACGCAGGTCATCTTTTCTGTATGAAGTATAAAATGACTTGGTTACATTGGTCTGACAGTAACAACGTGTGAGTGTGTTTTTTGATAAAAGTTGACGTCACTGACATCAACATTGCAGTCCATTTTAGGGCTATTTCTGGGCAGTATTTAGCCAGTTTTTATCCTAACTAGTTCTAGATTGCAGATGATATGGACAGTGGGGTTTCTGGTCAATTCATAGTTTGGTCATTACCTGCCAGTGAAATTACTTCCTCTCTCTGGCATTTCACAGAGCATCAGTTCTGATGCTCTGTGAAATGCCATCTCTGTTGCATCTTTCTGGAACAGAGATAAAGTCGACTTTTCTACAAGGCCACACTTCTGCTAGCTTCAGAAGATATCTACACATATGTGTCACACTTTGACATGTGAATGAATAGACCCCACAGTTACCAGCTGATATGGAGTGTGGGTAAAAATGTTGCCAGTTGATTTGGTAGATTTTTACACCAGGTATCCTCCCTGACACAATCTTTTAGGGATTTATGTTTCCTCATGCACCCAAGCCAGGGATCTTCTGCTTGATACTCAAATACCTTAATCACTACACTATGGAGCCACTTGCCCTGAAAGACAAAAATAGTCCACAGTAATCATATTTCCCTGTATGGCATTTGCTTATTATAAATAACATGGCATCCAGACAACAGGGGGTAAGTGTGGGTGAACTGTGGGGCAAACCCATACTTATCCCAGTCTTTTGGTTGCCCACAGCCAACTGTGATAGGGGCCCCGTGAAGTAAAACTACTCCTAAACTATTAAAGGGCAAAACTGCTATGGGCCCTTTTTCTTTGCCACACAGCCAGAGCGGCCCACTGTGGGCTCACCGGGCATGTTTGCTGGGATTATTTCTCGGTCTAGTCTAGATTTAAATTGAATTACTGATATAACACCTTTTCTATTTTCATGAGACACTGGATATTGAGGGATCATTGGAAAGTCTGTATTTTGCTTTAATAGTATCTGTACAGGCTTAGCAGATCTGATCTGATGTAGGAAGAGTGGAAACTATTGTGTCATAAAGCTCCTCTGTGAACTGACTCTGATCTAACAGTGTGACAAGTGTGTTGTCCTGGCTGGTTTCAGTAAGTTTGCCGTATATCATATAACAATGTCTCTGTCACCCTCGGAGGATGGTATGTGTGTGTTCCTCAAGCTAAGGTACTCTCAGGTACTGAGCAGTATCTTAGCTGTTCCTAACACTGTGCTCTCCCATGGATAGAGAACTTGGATGTTGTAACTGGAATCTGCTGGAGCCACTCTTCCAGTTTTGTGTTTAGAAGCTAAGGGGGGAATTCCAGTGTGGTACTGTGTGGATGAGTTCTTGAAAACACGTTCTAATCTTTAAGGTGTTTATATCATACCTAGAAAATTAAATATCTATGAGGCTTTTAATCATTTCCTCTCATTCATAGTCAGCTGTACCATAAATGCTGTCTCTGTATATATTCTCCACCAAATATTATAAATTCTTATTTATATTGATGAGCCAATGAGAGGTTTAGAGTAAGGGGGGTTGGTTTACACCCAACTAATATATAGGACAATATATAGATCTCTCCAAAACTAAGATTTTACAAATTTGTTATAAAAATGCTATTAATATTATATTTGTCAAAGGATACTGATATGAACTCAAAGCGTTTGCAGCTTCATAGTCCAGCTATATATTTGATTAATTCCATGCTGCTGTAACTTCAGCTCTGAAGACAAACAGCAGACGACCTGACAGGAATGAAAGAAAACACACAGACTAAATGCACACAGGAGGCGATCAGGGCAAGTGGAAACACCCGGGGAAACAGCTGACTAGAATGAACATAATGACGCCACGGAGGAAGTGAAACTAAACACAATGAACATGGGACACCAGACCTCTTCAAAATAAAACAGGAAGCATAATGAGACGCAGACATGACACAAGCTTGACAACATAGGACATGCAGATATGAAAGACATGACAGACTAAGACGCGGATTTACCATGGTGGACTGACGAGGAACGCGAACACCATAAAAACTTACAGAGGATGAAAAAGGGACTGGAGATGAGACATGGACATAGCTAAACACGATGACCAGGGGAAAGCACATGTGACAGAAGGAATGGGTCACAGGGGGAAAAACACGTAAACAAGAAGAGGAAACGGGAGACAACACATGAAGGGCGAGGGAGACAGGGGGTGATAAACAAAGAACTAACATGGCGACCTCGTCAAAATACAGGGAGTGCAGAATTATTAGGCAAGTTGTATTTTTGAGGAATAATTTTATTATTGAACAACAACCATGTTCTCAATGAACCCAAAA
>NW_024582735.1:552715-567432 GCF_018398535.1 Haplochromis burtoni
CGGTCCGAGGCCCGGGGACCGCTGCTGTAATGTACATATTACACACAAAATGTGTTGTGTGTAATATGTGTAATACACTACTTGCGTTGAATAACGACACCAACACTGATCACAACGAAGAAAGGAAAAACCTCAACAAACACGCACAAACATTTGACCGCATAGCGTGCAAGTATGTGCATGAATGTAATGCTGTTGATGTGTTGCTTAGGGACGGTGGTGACTCTCAAAGCAGAGCCAGTGACAGTCGATAAGTGATATCGATAATGGAATCAGAATGGTTACAGTATCTACTCTTATCACAGCTGCATGACCTTCTTACTTTGACGTTTTTGAGGACTTCTCTTCACATGAAGGTTTATAAGGACATTTTCAGTCCTTCTAAAAATTATTAACCTGCTGGATTTAACGTAACTTAGTAGGTAATGAACAGATTGATTTAGGCAATTTTAACAGAAGATGGGTTCATGATTTTCTCTTTGACAAAGTCCATGAAACTAGGAGAATAGTTTGTTAGACTGCTGTGTGTGGAACCCAGCAGTGCGTTTAGCCACAGAGAGTTGGAGGGAATCAAGTACTTGTGATTTGTACACAGTGTCCTCAATGTCCAGGCAGCAGTTATCCTTTGGAGCCTCCCCACCTTTGTCATATGGGTTAACCTTTATGCCCTCCTCAGACATTTCTGTACATTCTTTTCAACTTTTTTTTTGATTTGGCAAACATTTAGGTGGTGTTATAGCCTGTGACATTTTTGCAGGAAATCTTTTGTCACATCTTTGAAATCGAGTGTCTTTTACTCTTACATGTAATGAATACGCTGTTGATGCATTTTCACACTCTTTAGACACCTCAAGCAGTTCTGCAGAGCCTCGCTGGCTTCCTGCTTCCACCTCCTTGCAGACTTGGTGGCAACAGGAAGCAGCAGGAACATACTGAGGTGCTAACTGGACAAGAGTGTGGTCTGATCCACTGAGTGGGAGGAGGTTTATTGTCCCGTGTTTTGCAGTCCACATATTACTGCAAAGTGGGCAGACTGGAGTCCAGAGTGGTGTGATTAAACCAGTGATGGTGATTAAAGCCTCTGCGTGTTTATGCAGTAGGTCAGCAACAGTCGTGTGTATGATGTCAAATGCTGCTGTACCATTGGCTAATGAAGATCATTTGGTCTTCTGCTTTCTGATTGGCTGACTTGCTCCCTCCACCCCCAACCACCATGCTCCTCACCACTGCCTACAAGCTCGAATTTTACCACACATCACAGTCGAAGTGCAGATTGTGGATTTGTGACTTGAGAGGATGCAGTCAAGCACTTTTATTCAGATTTGTGATTATAAGAAGTAAACAAATAAATAAATATGAGAAAAATTTGAATTACAAGTTTGCAGTTCTAGTATATTTGTGAAAACATCAATCTATGCATTTTTTCTGTAACCATAAATTTAAAACACAAGCGTGTAAAAAACGTACAGGTTTCTACACATTCTCACTTTTTATTCTACATTTTGCAACATATTTATCTTCACAGCAGTCTTCCTGCTCTGCATATCTTTGTGTTTTCCTTTTCCCTCCAGGAAGCTCATCATCAGCGTCAGGTCCGATCTTTCCTGAAGGATTATGGAAGCCTGTATGAGAATGTCACAGTCATCGAACCTGAAGAAGAGATGGATGGAGCTGCCTCTAGGAACCTAGGCCTGTGAGTACTGTCCAACCAGAACGTGACACATCTTCATTTTAAAATGTTTATCAACTGAGTTGTAGAAGATGATGTGTACTCTTCATTATACAGTATTAAGGTCAATAACAGATTGCTCTTTAAATTCTATTATAATATATGTGCTAATCTATCAGTGTGTTTTCTTCTTCAGCGATTTGTGCCGGAGGGACCAGGACTGTGACTATTTCTTCAGTTTGGACATTGAAGTGGTCTTAAAGAACAAGGATACACTCAAAATTCTGATTGAACAAAACCTGTAAGGAAATGTTTTTATACTGAGTCATTCGCTGATGTGCTGGCAGTAGTCACAGTCACATTTAACTTCTTTAGCTCTAGTGTATTTATGTGAGTTGAGTATCTGTCTAGATGAAGAAATGTAACACATAGCACTTCTTGAATGGCCTCCTGCAGTCCTATTGTAGCACCAATGATAACTCGAGCTGGTCGGCTGTGGAGCAACTTTTGGGGAGCCCTCAGTGGAGACGGCTACTACGCCAGGTCTGAGGACTATGTGGACATTGTACAAGGACGGAGAGTGTAAGTTGCTTATTTGCTCCCTAAAACCTTTGTCAGCATTTAGAATTTTTTTTGCATTCCTCATTTTTGACCATAAAAGGCTGAGGGGGCATTGTCGTCACCCGTGGGTGGTACAGATACCCAAATCTGTGCCTGCAATAACTAGTGTGTCCAGGTGTATCTAGGAAAACTCTCAGACAAGTTTGAATCCTGGTGACCTAAAGGTCAAGGTCAGAGGTCAAGTTTCCAGAAAATCCTGTGAATACAATAACTCAAGAAGGAATTGGGATTTTCAAACTGGTGCTATATGTTCATCTTTTAAAAATCGAATGAGTTTGATTCTCAGCAACCTTAGCCCCAATGTTCACAAGTGTGTGTGAGCACAGGAGCTGGATGAGAATTTAAAATAGATCGAGAGTTTAGGAGAGGTGAGAGGCAGACCTGTCTTGATAAAGATAAAGCGATGGTAGAAGTTGTCAAATGGCAGGAACTGCTGTGGCTGTTTGTAAGTACAACCCACCTGGACCTTGGCTAGATCCACCTTCACTTGATCCTTCAGAATAATAAAGCTCTGGGATGAAAGTGTGTCATCATGGAGTTCACACTCTGTGATAGCGCAGTTCAGCAGGAACCGGAGAACAGCAACAAAAACCTCAAAACATCAATGTCTTTGAGAATAAAGCAGAAATTTCAAGATTGATGTCTAAATGCAATTTTGAGAAAAAAGGTGAAATGTGGAAATATGGAGATGTTGTATCTATAAAATGCTTTGACTGACAGCATCTGACAGCGATTGTGCTCCCTCTGCTCGACCGTAAATTCAGCTTTCTTTGGCTCTCGTCACCTGTCTGGAGATAGGAGGGATGTCTGATCTGCTGACAATTAATAACTGCAACAACATCAAGAATAAATGAGTATGTTCCTGTAGGATTTCTTATGCTAGAACCATTACTTCAGTTCAAGAGTGAGGCTTCAGGTGAGAAGGGAGAGGATGAGATGGGGATGAGGATGGGAGAAGTGGTGGAGAAGGCAGATGAGAAAGATTAGAAAGAAAAACTAGAAAGACATAATAAAAATATAACTGTAAGATTTTTAAATGGTCAAATATTATTTGAAACAGATACTGGTGAGTCTAAAAATTGAAATAACTTATAACAAATACTATGTATACGATGAAGGAGTGGTATAAAAAGATTCTCCTTCTGTCCTTGATGATTGACAGCTGAGTGTAAGCAAGGTGGGCAGTGATCATGTTTATGTAAGAAATGTAGGCGTGATTGGACGTGATCACCACAGGTTATCACGTCCAACATGGTGGACAGCTCTACAGTGATGTGTGCATTAGTGTATCGTGTTCTTTGCCTCATTCCCCTGAGACGCTACATTCTCTTTTTTTGTTCGTTTCACGTGTCACGTTCAACATACATCACCAACTAACAGTCAGCTTGCATCAGTGATGACATTTTGTCATCACTGATGCACAGCAGGCCTGACAAAAAGTGCCTGTAGGGTGGGCTTGTTAAATAATGACCAACAGAAATTTGTAGCAGCTAAGACTTCATTGGAACATTTGTTGGTCCATCAATTATCTGTTGTTTTTAGGGGCGTCTGGAATGTGCCATATGTGTCCAATGTGTACCTGGTGAAAGGCAGCCTCCTCCGTAGAGAGCTGAAAGACTACGAGCTGTTCAGCTCCTCGGACCCTGACATGGCTTTCTGCCACAACATACGCAACAAGGTCAGTAAGAGAAACAGGAAACTGTTTTTTTTACCTAAAGAAAAGTTCAAAACTGTCCACAGTAGTGACTGACCTGTTGTTTTTGCTCTCAGGGAATCTTCATGTATGTAACCAACATGCACACATTTGGCCGCATCCTGTCTACAGAAAATTACCAGACCGGTCATCTACACAATGATCTGTGGCAGATCTTTGAAAATCCAGTGGTGAGATGGTTGAAGAAACACCTGGAAACATTACTAGCTGCTGTAGTGTTTGTGGCAGGCAGAATGGTTATTGCAGTGGCAGAAATGAAGTTGGTGGAATTAAGCTGCTATGTACGATATAAAAGCTGTTTTAATTTTATAGTGATGTATAAATGTTAGCTACAAAATCAAAACATTCATATAAGTACACAGTATCTCACCACTCAGACACTATGTGTTATATAGGCTCAGTAAAGGATCCCTGTGTTTATATAAAATCAGAATCACAAATATAAAATGAAACAAAATGGAAAAACAAAGCAAAGGAATAAAACAGTGTAACATATGAAGAGTGTTTAAATAATTAATGTAGCTTGTGTGAATGTATAGACAGTGGGTTTTTAGGTTGGGTTTAAAGAAACACCGCTTGCTATTTTTTACTGGGACACCAAATGATGATATATATCTGCGAGAGAACGTCCACAGTTCCTCCTCGAGGAAACTTTTGATAAACCTAACCTAAAATATGTCGGACTAGCTTAAAATTTCAGGGAAATAGTTGCCATATCTCGATTTCACCAGTGTATTTTTGCCATGCCACCAAACATGCTAACGTTTCAGTTTTATGACCTTCATCAGAGCATGACAACATGCAGGTCATATCATGTATGTACTGCAATATGGCAGGTTTAAAAAGTCACATGGTAATCCACATCCTGGTCTCATCGGTTTTCCTAATCATTAGATGGATGACAGATGAACACTTCATTGATCCCAAAGGGAAACTGCTGTGTTACAGTTACAGTAAATAATAAATAAACAACAAGAATAGTAAAGGTGCCACAGATGCCTGGTAAGGGCCTCTTATACTATGAGATACAAAAATGTAAAAGTAAAAATGAAGTTAGCTACAAACAGTAGACGTAAGACAGACATTGTGCAGGAAACAAGTGCAAACTGGATTCATAAATCATGTGTTCATGAAGGTATAATACAAAATATGTTTGGGATCTTAAGTGTGACAGGTGTGTTGTCTCACTCTGGTTTGTCTCACTCCCATTTCTTCCTTTCCGTGTTGAAGCTCCACTTGGAACCTTGTTAAGATCCAACCATGCAAAATATGAGTTTTCAAGTGGTCTTAAACTTTTGATCAGGACTGCATCATCTACAGTACACATCCACTTAAATTGTTAAGTATTAAAATGCTTTGCCATGTATACTGTAAAATAAGAGCTATGCTTATTTCCTCCCTCTGTGCGCTTCTTCAGACACAGTGTCTTCAATCATCTTAGCTCCACACACATATTTGGAATATTTCTCAGAAAAATCCTGAAAAGAAAAATGAAATTTAAAAGTAATTATCTACAGAAAACTGTCTGAGAAAGTCTTTTGTAATGTTCACAGTGAAATTCAGTTTGTGTTTTTTGTGATGTGATGGTAGATAAGATATATTCACAGATGTGCTGAACCAATCTTCTTTTTTTTTTTTTACAACATTATACGACTTCAGCACAAATGATCCATGAGAACATTGTAGATGTCGTTATAGGGGATTTCCGTGTTACGAGTGCTGACATCAGCATAAAGTATCAAAGTTTTAGTATACATGTCAACATCAACATTACTGAAACAGTCAGTTTAAACGTTTTTTAACGTTACTGTCTAAGCTAAGCCACCGTCTGATCTTCATATGTAAAAGAAGGCAGGTTTGATGAGGACACGGTGTGATTTGCAATGAGCAAATCTGTATGTTATATTTATTTCAGGACTGGGAGGAGCGCTACATCCACGAGAACTATACCCGCATCATGAAGGACAAGCTGATTGAAAATGTAAGTTTAAACTCGAGCTGAGCTGGAGTCAGATTAACCTACTGAATGAGCTGTTGTGTTTAGAAGAGGCAAAAGCAAATACATTGAACTCCTATCAACTTCCATGTTTCTTATAAATATTGTGGCACAGATAAGAAGTTAGTTCAGTTACATCTGCCATAACCAGAGGAACTAACACCGTCCTCAGTTTGTAGACCTTCCTTTAAGAGGCAGTTCTGTTACAAGCTGTTACTCGGTGCTTAATGCTGTTGTATCTTCTGCCTTCCAGCCTTGCCCAGATGTGTACTGGTTCCCAGTCTTCTCCACTGTTGCTTGTAACCACATGATTGAAGAAATGGAGCACTATGGAAAGTGGTCAGGAGGGGGCAATGTGGTAAGGCATCTTGTTATTAACATTAATCATGTAGTCATGATTATTGATAATAACATGTCAGTCATGTAATAAGACGACATCACTGAGCTCCAGTGTTCCTTATATTCAGTCTTTGTTTGCATTATTTGTCACAAGTTTATGTCATTTGCATCTTCCAGCTACATACCCAACTCTGAAAACGTCGGGACAGCTGCTCGTGTAAAAAAATAAAAAGTGAATGTTGTGATTTTCAAATTTCAGAAACTCATATTTGTATTCAAATAGAACAAAGAAAACATATCAAACGCTTATAAAATGTGCCATTTTAAGAAACATACTAGCTCATATTTAATTTGATGACAGCAACATCTCTCTAAAGGTAAAGACAGCCACTGTGTAGATTCCCTCTTCTTTAACAACAGTGTGTATTTCACTCGCTGAACTCACGTCCTCATTTTAGGTTTTTTAGTAGATAAAGGCTTAATCAAGAATTGAGCTGCTGTTTGGTGAAGGCCTCGATGGGGCCTGGCGGCGGCGCTCAGGCCTGGCAGATCCCCGTGTACTAATGAGAAGTGAAAGAATTAAAAAGGGGAGGGACGGCTTGTAGACCTGGGGGGTAAGACCTGGAAGGGGCGTGTTTGGAGGTGTGGCCCTGCTGCTGAAATTGAGATCATTTATCTCCAATTAAAACTGAGAGTAGTTTTCATTTATGCTGAACAACATCCTGGGAGAGGAGTGTTGTTCCATTCTCGTCTGATATAGGATTCTAGCTCCATGTTTTCTTCTGCAGTCTATTTTAAAGCTGCTTGGCCCAGAGAGAGACCTGAACCTGCATCTGTGGACAGCACAGCAAACTGTGTTTGCACTGATTTTCACACAGATTTATCCAGATTCTCTGAATCCTTTGATGATATTCTGTACTGATAACAATTTCAATTTTCACTTCAATTTTATGTATAAAGCGCCAAATCACAATAACAGTTGCCTCATATTGTACTCGCACTTTATATTGTACAGTAGATCGTACAATAATAACGAGATCAGTTTTGTTGAAGGACATTATTCTGAAGTTGTTTCACAATTTATAGATGCAGTTTTTTGCAGACAGGTAAACCTCTCTCTGCTCGTCTTTATTTGATGTCACTGACCTGTTACTTATTAACCAAGTTCATTCAAATTGTTCCAACAGCTCCAGTTTCTTTTTAGTACTACTTACTTTTTCAGCCTGTTGCTGTCATCAAATCCGAAAAAGGCCATAAGTGTCTTTTTTATAAAGTCAGTTTCCCAGTTCATACATTTAATGTTTTCTATATTCTGTTGTGAATAAAATGTGGTTTTAAAATATGGAGATTTACAAATAACTGTATTTGTTTTTATTCACACCGTACAGGCTCCCAACCTTTCTGGAATCTGGTCCTGAATACCTCCTGTACTTTAACTATATACCTGATAGAAGTTTCTTGTTTTTCCAGGATAACCGAATCACTGGTGGCTATGAGAATGTCCCCACCATCGACATCCATATGATTCAAATCAACTTTGAAAAAGAATGGCAGAAATTCTTAGTGGAGTATGTGGTACCAATCACAGAAAAAATGTTCCCTGGATACTACACCAAGGTAAGACCATCACTACACACACTTGTGAAATGTTTCAGAGAAAATTCAAGAATCTCCTTCCATGTGAGATCTGTGAAGGATGTTCTCAGCTTTACTGAAGAAGCACACTGTGAACACATTCTCAGCTCATTTACGTCACCTGCTCTTGACATTTTGGTGTCACATGCACTGATTCATTTTTTTAAATCTTTAGTACACACATATACCTGAAATTTCAAGCAATGGCACATGAATACTTCTTTAAGACACTCCAGCTAGGCCGGCCACATCCCACAGCTTACATATAAAACAGCTGACAGATATGAAACCTGTGATCATTTGGTGTGCATGTGTGTACTTTGTGTGGTACTGTGAGTGTGCAGTTCAGTGTGTGGTGACAGTGTGTGTCCGTTTACCTTTGTGGTGAGAACCTTTCTCAGTAGCCTGGCAGGATTTCTGTTACGACCTTTCTGTGTCTCACGTGTCAGCCGGCGAGTGAGAGTTCCCCAGCCTGCAGGACCAGCTTCCCACCCGGCTTTTTATATATATATATATATATATATATATATATATATATATATAAAGCATTTGTAAAAATATAAAACCATAATATACATAATGCACAATTACTTAAAAGAAATCAGTAAATTTTGTTTTGAACTTCAAAGATTTTAAGTTCAATTTTATTTAATCATTTACCATATAGATTAAATAAAATTGGAGACAAAATCCCACCCTGTCTAACACCATTGCTGACACCAAAGGGGGCAGAAATACTGCTTCCCCATTTAACCTGCATGTTCTGATGAGCGTACCAGTAAGAGAGAATCCTCACGATGTATTGAGGAACTCCCCGTCTCTTCAATTTATCAAAAAGTTTTCTGTGGTTCACTCGATCAAAAGCCTTAGAGGCATCAATGAAACACATGAAGACAGATGAATTTTTAGCCCTATACAAACTGACTATTTCCTTGAGTGCACATGTCAGTGCCGTGCTTTGGTTTGACGCCAAACTGATTATCCAGAGAAGAGATGAACACACTAACTCTGTCAAACAAGATTCTTTCTAACACCTCAGATAAAATACTGGCTAGTGCAATCGGCCTAAATTATCCAAACAGCTCACTTTTGCAGCTTTGTCTTTCATAACTGGTACCAGTAAAATACACAGCATTGAGTCTGGTAATATGCCATGAATCATAAACCCAGTGAAACAGAGTGCTAGAAGAGGAGCTAGCCTTAAACTAGCATGTTTTAAATGTTCTGCAGTGATGTGATCCAAACCAGAAGCTTTATTATTAGATAACCTATGAATGGCTTCATATACTTCATATGTCCTTACACTTATTGTGTCATTACTCATGTCAAAATTGTCCTCATATGGTTCACTTTTTATACAGTTAAACAACGCACTGTAATGCTGTCTCCATAATGCTGCAATGTTATCTGCCCCAGAAACACCTTCAACACTTGATGGTAGAGATGGTTTACAGTTATTAAGAGCTTTCACCTCTTTCCAAAAATCTGTCATATTATTACACAGCATTTTCCTGGCCAAAGAATCTGCTCTCAGCATTTGCTCATTTTTAGTTATAAAGCGAACAGCGTACTTATATCTGGCATTCGCACATTTTTTCTGTTCCAATTCTGGGCCTTGTTTAGGTCTTCCAGCCATGGCCCAACATTTATAAGCTATGCGAGCTTCATCATGGTACATGGATACATGTTCTTTCCAGCCAGGTCTGATGTTAGGTCTCTTATGCTTATATTGTTTATCAAGCAGTGTACCACTTTCATACAGAGCAGTCTCTATATCATCATACATGGAGCAGAGTAAATGTTTATGCAGAGCTTTCTTACAGTTGACATCCTTGCACAAAATAGCTTCTTTGGGCAAAGAAATGTTGTTCAGATGTATATCGGTATTACGATGATAAGCTAAGAAATCATCTTCACTAAATGATGACCAGTCTAATTTTACACTGGTAGCAATATTAGCAATATTATTTCCAGTTGTTGCTGGCATTTGTTCCACATTCACGGTAAAACCAAAAGTATATGGTCTGACACAGTTACCTCATACCTAATAGTCATGTTTGCTAAAGCTGCATGTCCATCAGCTGTACAGCCAAAGCTCCGGCTCCCTGCCTTCCGCGCGGGCCGCCTTTACTTCGACTCCCCCACCGCTCCTCTGCGTGTTTCCCCAAGGGAAAGTGGGAAGCAGTCCCTGAGCATTCAGAGTAACAGGCTCAGCCGGCACCTCAGACCTACACTCAAGAGCAGTCACACGTTGGTCGACCTCCACAGCGTTGGTCATAACTTGCTCGCAGACATCCGCCTGTAGTTTAACTACATGTTTTAAAGCACCCACCTCAGCACACAGCTGGTCCATTCGCCATAGTAGACAACACACATCCATGCTGGAGTATGTAACAGGCGACAAATCATCCAGGTGATGAGAGACAAATGTTGGGATATTCTCCCCACACTCATTCAGCACTTTAAGACAGAGTTTAATATTGTTGGCGTCTTTATGCTGTCCTTTATATCCAACGCACCGCTGTGAGGTAGTGGGGCAGAGCTCAAACAATACTTTCTTGGAGGCTTCAATCCCCTCGGATTCAAATGTGTTCGTGGCCATCAACACAATTTCATCCTGACTTAAAGTTTTGATTTTTACAGCAAGGAAATTAAGTAGTTCATCCTCTACAATTACTCTTCCATCAGTTGTTTTATATATCTCTGGTTTTAATCGTGACCGTTTGAAAGTCAGAGCTACGTCTGCACCACCACCTGCTACATCCGCCATCTTAATCATTAGTCTGTTTGGGCTGCCCGCGCCATCACGGGTTTACCTGGCCAGTGGGACCCGGCTGTAGCTGATGCATTAGCTCAGCGAGCAAGTGCTTCTCTGTCCTCCTAGGGGAACCCGGCTTGTTCTCGTGTTGCGAGTTTTACTCAGGCTTCCCAGGTCATAACACATCAAGCATTCCATTCACAGCACCATTAACGATAAGAGCAGTGGTTTGGGAACGCTTATATGTAAGCTGTGGGGCTTGGCCGGCCTAGCTGGAGTGTCTTAAAAAAGGGCCATGACAGATGTAACTGCATCCCTTCTGAGATGTTTGAAAGTACTGTGTAATGATCAGGTGATGACCAATGATTTTGATATCTGGTTATTTAACTGGTAGAACAACTGGAGGACAAAATCAGCCGTTAAATGTTATGAACTTGTTGAGTAAAACAGGATAACAGTCGACCTCTCATTGTTTCTGTGCTGCTATCTGTGCTGGGGCGATTGTGGCTCAAGAGTTGGGAGTTCGCCTTGTAATTGGAAGGTTGCCGGTTTGAGTCCTTGGGCAATACACTTCACCTGTTGCCTACTGGTGGTGGTCAGAGGGCCCGGTGGCGCCAGTGTCCGGCAGCCTCGCCTCTGTCAGTGCGCCCCAGGGTGGCTGTGGCTACAATGTAGCTGCCATCACCAGTGTGTGAATGTGTGTGTGAATGGGTGGATGACTGGATATGTAAAGCGCTTTGGCGTCCTTAGGGACTAGTAAAGCGCTATATAAATGCAGGCCATTTACCATCCTGTGTGTGTATTACTGACCAGCATGTCTTATCATCAGCGTGTTACACTCCAGTTGATTTAGTGTAGTGGGACAGAAACCTGACCCCTCTCATGCCACATCATGACAGCTACACATTCTGTTCCATCTCTGGAGGTGAATGCTGGACCAAGAACCAGGATTCTGCTTTTATTCAATAAACTAGAATGTATCTGTGTACAGGGGGCTACAGGCAAACGTTTGCATGATTCTTTTCCCTCTGTGTGTTTGCAGGCTCACTTCGAATTAGCCTTTGTAGTTAGATATAAGCCAGATGAGCAACCCTCCTTAAGGCCGCACCATGATGCCTCCACATTCACTGTAAACATTGCACTCAACCAAGTAGACCTTGATTACCAGGTGAGTGTCAAGTGCTCCATTTCCACCTATGTTTCAGTTAACATGTATTTTGGTTTTATTCGCACAGAGACCAAATCATTACAAATTCATTCTTTTGATCACAGAATGAAATAAACCCATTCTTCATGCAAACATTAAAAGACAAACAGCTGGTTTACCAGCAGCCCAAATCTGAATGTTGATTGTCCTCTTCAGTTTGTGGCAGTGAGGCATAGAAAAAAAGGCTTTTGTATCATTTCTGTTCATGAAGAGCTCAGGAAGTTGTTGAAGGGTTGTTAATGATCATAAAACTGCCACAGTCATCAGCTGTTGATATGTACTGTTTCTTGGCTGCAGGGTGGTGGATGCAGGTTCCTCCGCTATGACTGCTCCATTCAGGCTCCTCGTAAAGGCTGGGCCCTTCTGCACCCGGGCCGTCTCACCCACTACCACGAAGGTCTGCCCACCACCGCTGGTGTCCGCTACATCGCAGTGTCCTTTGTGGATCCCTGAGCTCACAAAGATGGCTGAACTTGACCAAGCGGGACACATTGACCACATGGTCCAGCATCATTCTCTGCATTATCCGATTTAAAGCAGAATTGTTTTTGTTTTCATCAACTCATTTCCTTTATTCTGATATGGCTTCTGTCACACTCACACGGTGATGAACTGTTAGCTGCATTAGACAAACTTTTCTGTAGTGAAACATGAAAAACATACAATTTTATCACCACTTAAGATGAGAACTTTTATTTAAAGTGATCTTTTGCCCATGAGTATTTTTCAGCAGCAGTCTGCAGGTGTTACCCATCATATGCTCATTTGTATTCAGGCCAGTAACCATCAAAGGTGTAATTTGAATAATTGTTGACTGGCTCACTGAGGTTTGAAAGGCCTAAGTTATCTATTTGTTCATAGGTTTTGTCATAATTAAGCATTTCTGTAAGGTCCACCACTTCTTGTCAGGTTTTTGAACAGCTTCAAAGGGATATTTAAGAAACCAATAGGTGATGTCACAGCTCACACACTTCTCATGTGAAAGGAGTAAGTGAGGTTGTGGATAAGCGTGCACATAAAGACGTTACAAACACACAGGAGATGACTTTTTTTTTTTTAAATACATTTTATAATATGTTCATTTTGACTTAAGAATACTTGCAGTGCTGAAATCACCAAGAGCTTCCCCCTCACAGAATGGCAGCATCTGTTGCTGGAGAAGCTGTGTCATTCAGCATTCATGGTGCTGGATGGATGGACAGCTGGATGTTTAATTGGTTTATTTTGTATTTCTTTGATCTCAGATCTGTTTTTTTAAAGAGGTAACGCTGCAAAAACCAACGTGGGTCAGGCATAGGAAGCCTGTAAATGCTTGGACCCATTAGTTTTATTGGGCCATCCAGATGGCAGCTTGTGTAGTAACACAAGTCATGTTTTCAGCTGAACTTCATTGCAGGCAGCTTACCTTTGATTTGTAAAAATAAGTTTTGCTTGATGTTACGTCAGCAAATATATCTTTACTGTAGCTAAAGCAGCTTTATTCAGACACTCCAAAGCCTGTTTTGTACTGTATTAGATAAAAGCCACACTGAGAAGCTTCATATTTAAATCACAGCTCACTTTTATTCTTGAAACGGATGTTCATGAGCTTAAATTTGTAGGACAGTGAGGTTGTCTCACTGAAAGGTCTGACTCATAACCATCAAGTTGTGTGTATAAACATATTTAATAATAATGATGATTAAAAGTCTCAGCAGTGCTCAGTGAGAGGGCTCGTCTTATGAAACAGCGCCTCTGGTTTGGTGGTTCAGCTGAGAGCACCATCAGGAAACCAGCCAACCAGGAGAAGTCTGATGCCAAGTGTTAAAATTTAGATATTAAACTCTGTAATAATTCTTCCCCATGGACGCACAAGTTATTTTATTTGTATAGCACTCCAGTTCCTGGCCAATCACAAAAAGAGCTCTTTAGCAAATAAACTGGCAACTTTGTGCTGATGTCAAACAATCTGACAGAACAAACTCAGCAGTTAACAGGCCAATAACTATTGGTGGGTGTAGATGAAGTTTTATTCTGTAATTTAAAACAGTCACATTAATAAGTGTACATCAAGCAATACAAAGCTAAAAATGGAAAAAAGAAAAATGTAAAAACAACATTTCAGGTCAGAGATTTCTGTGGTAACGTTACATTTCACAACAAAAGTGGTCACAAGCGGAAGCGATCAGAGAAGTTTGGAGACTCCGGGATTGTAAGAGGAACTTCGCTCTTCTTCACAGCTACAGGTTTGTAGTGTCTGATGGGCTGAGCTTTGTGCACCTGCAAAGTGTGACATACACTGTGTCAGACCACAGACAGGCTGTAAAGTACTGATAGCGCAATAACATACAAGTATACGTGGCACGGCCTTATGGTGCTGTGTTAACACAATATATACATACATATATACACATACACGTGTGTGTATATATATATACATACACACATATACATACACATATATATATATACATATACATACATACACATATATATATACATATATATACATATACATACATACATATACATACATACATACATATACATACATACATACATATACATACATACACACATATACATACATACACACATATACATACATATACATACATACATACACACATATACATACATACATACATACATACATACATACATACATACATACATACACATACATACACATACATACATACACATACATACACATACATACATACATACATACATACATACATACATACATACATACATACATACATACATACATACATACATACATACATACATACA